>NW_020664587.1:11717461-11753129 GCF_002925995.2 Terrapene triunguis
CAGCACACACGCGTTCCACGCAAACTGGAGAGCGAGTATTTCCACGCACAAACTGTACACCAGCGACACAACTTATTAACTTATCTGCCCAGCTGTGTTCAAACAGCCAGGCCAGGTCTCCTGGTTCCCAGATATCGGCCTCCCCTGTGGAAACATCCAGCATTACCTGTCCAACCATTTTTGGCACGTCCTCCTGAACAACATGGGCACTTGGGAATTCTTCACCAGGAGTAATCCCTTCCACATGCAGCAGCTGACCCAGAGGCACTGTTTCTTCTGACTGCAGGTCCTCAATGGACTCTGTGGACTTCACCCATGCCTCAGAGCCCTGCTCGGATATAGAATCATTTGGAAAAGGTGCTTGAGAAAAACAGTGAGTATCTAAATGTTCAGTTCCATGAATTTGGCCCTCCAATCGATCGCTCTCTTTGTCCAAGTCTGTGACTTCATCCTCAGACGCTAGTTCCGAGACACCCCAGTTTGAGAATTCAGTCCTTTCAGACAGAGGATGCTCATTATTTTCAGAACTATTAGCCCCCTCAGCACTGACCTCATCTTTCAGCCAGTAAAAGTCCTGCTGGGAATGCAGTTCCTCAGCACTTGTGGCAGGAACGAATGGCGGACAGTGGAACGAATGGCTTGAGGACACTCTCCTTGTATACTCTTCAGAGGTCCACTCCACTTTACCGTAGGTTTCCAATGAGGCTTGATCTCCTTGGGGCATTAACCAACAACCACTGGGATGAGGAAACGTTCCTTCACAACAGGACATTTCACTTGTATTTGCCTCAGGAGACACTGTCGCTTCACAGCTCAGTATTGCTTCTACTACACAATCTTCCACTGGCTCTTGATCTGTCAGCAGGTCAATTTCACATTCTTTAGCCTCCTCTAAGTGACTTATTGGCAAGAGCTGCTGTGGTGATATTGTCTCCTCTGCAACCCTAGGACTGGAAACCCCCACTTCTTCAGAGTCTGTCTGGGTGACAGAGGAGGTTTCCTTTTTAGAGTAAGGCTCTGTAGTGGGTTCTATTGTACTCGCCACCTGAGAACTGTATGTGACATCAAAGTCCTCAAGGTCTGACACAATAGCAGAGTCTGTAGCACTGACTTCGAAAGGAGCTGTCTGCTGACACTCTTCCGTTTCAGCCTCTACAAGCTTTTCTGAGTCTGTCTGTGGGTCCAGCCCTTCTGAGCAGGTCCCAGAGACCGGACCCTCTAGATCCACTGAAGAAGCTCCATCTCCTTCTTCACTCAAACACTGCTTTTCTAGTTCAAGGAACATCTGTACAGAATCTGTGTCAGAGAACTGCTCTGGGACAACAGGACTGACACAGCACTCTGAATTTGGAGTGAAGTCCTCAGCTTCAAATTGAACTGTTATGTCTTCAGTATCACACATGTTATCTGTAAAAGCACAGTTTAAATCCTGGTATGTTTCCTGGGGAACAGAAGCTGAGCAGTTATCATGCAGCTGTGAGTCATCACAGTGCACTGGGTGGTGAACTGGGTGGTGAGAGGTCCCCAGGACACCAGCAGAAGAGTCTGTTGTCTCTATTGTCATTGCTGTGGCAGTTAATTGTTCCCTTTCTTCAGAAATATCTGCCAAGCAACAGTTCCTTTTCTCATCTGTCAATAGAACAGTCTTTCCTCCCTCTGACAGCATCTCCTCCTCCCACTCCTCCTCAGCCTCCATCATTATCCATCTCTCATCCTCTTCAAATCGCAGCTCAGACTCCGTTTTTTCTCTAAGGCTGGGGGTGATGAGAATATTCATTCCTGAATCCAGCATCTCTTCACTTAGGCAGGGAGATAGCTGTACGGTTTCTACAGTGCAGTCTGCTTGGGTCGCTTCCAATGTTTCATGATGCCCATCACTAAGGCTTCCTTTGATAACATTTCTCCTTGCTCTTGGCCATGTTGCACTTGAGAGTTTCTGGTCCTGTGTGATAATCATGGATGTTGCGGGTGTATCTTCTGGTTTCAGAAGGGGTTGACATTCATCCTGGAAACAGTCTTCACTTAACTGTTTCGCCTCCTGAACTTCTGGAATGCCAGACGATTTAGAGACATGTTCCAAAGTTAGCGATTCTGACATAGGTTCCCTGTGGTCTGAATGTCCAGAGTTCTCAGCTAACATGGCACCTGACTCCCTTTTTTCTTGTAAAGAAGAATTTGATGCACCAGCTTCTGAGACCTCACTCAAGGAGGCCTCAATCCTTTCTGCAAATTCAGGGAAGTTTGGTGGCATAAAAGATTTCCACGATCTCCTGTTTACATTCTCTTTTCTTTCCGGGTTTGGCCTTCTTCTGGGTGGAGCTGGTGCTGACTTTGAGACATCACTGCTGAGTTTCAGTGCATCAAAAATTACTCTTTCGTCTAACTTTTTACTTTCCGGTGCCCTTGATTCAAAGACATTGGATGCTCCTAAAGTCCCATTGCTAGATATAGTACTGGCATCCACCTTATCTATAGTGCTTTTGGAAGGCTGATTAAGTTTAGATCCCTGATCAATCTGTTCATTTATTCTCATTGTGTCATATATAGACCTCTGAGGGACATAGCAGTCCTCTATATACCCATCCTCTTCCTCCCCTTTCCCCAGACAAGTGGGATTCTGCCGTAAACAGTCTGGCCTGCTTAGTGGCTTGCCCATACTTCCTTAATTCAGGAAGAAACAACCTTGTTAACTTTTTATCCACAACAAAAAGAAATGCATTCTGTGTAAGTTAAAATCCCTTTCGATTTTAGACTGTAATCCTAAAAAGAACTCTGACACTGAAATTTGTATTCCACAGAAGTCCAATGGCAATCCGCACAGAAGCAAATCTCCATTGTAGTAAGGCTCCCACAAAGTCGCATTCCGTAGCCCCTCCCGTAATCCTGGTGGTCCCAAGCTGATAAACAGCACATCTCTTTAAAAAAAAATCACTAGCCAAATAATTCCTTCTAGGGGTTGCTTTTAAGGTAAGGTTCCTTTCTCCTGGCAACTCTGTCAGCAAAAACCATCCAAGTATGACAGCTTCTATTCAATAAATACTCCCAATCATTATTTCCGACAGAAGCTGCAGATGAGTTTGAAGCTGTTAATTTATACCGAGCGTGCCCTTCTTTAATAACAAAGGCAAAGCTTCTCCAGTCTCTTCATGTATTGCAGCCCAGGCGCCAACGGATTCCTCTCATTTTCTTCCCAGCTCTAGTCCTGTAAAGTCCAGCTGGTCTGCATTAGCCTCTCCCTCCACATCTCTAGTGTTTTCATTTGAACTAAGCTTGTGAGCGGATATTCCTGCAAGTTTAAACACAGGAAGTTCTTCATTCAGGGCAAACTCTGGGTCTTCCTGTCTCAAAACCATGATGGCATTGCTGTTCCTTTTACCCAATAGGGCCGATCAAGCCATAACTATCGGAATCAAAGAAAATGACAAAAACAAAAAAACCAAACAGCTTCTCGGTGAAGCATACACAGCAGATTCCTTCATCAGCAGCAGCTTTAAAAAAAAAAGGCTTTAAAACGCCCCAGACATGGAGAGAGGGTGGGCTCAGCAGATCTGCAAAGCTTTCCCAAGTTCCCGACAGCAAAGGAGGAATATTTGGGGGATCCTCCCCTGGAAGGAAAGCGAACAGCAGAGAGGCCAGAGGGACTAACTTTCCCAGGTCCTGCCGATAGCAGCCCATTGCTTTCCCGGTTTCCTCTCGGTTCCCGGAGAGGCTCCCTTCGGCTTTCCCATGCTGCGTTCCCGGGGAGGCGCTGAAGAGGACTCCAAGCTGCACAGCCACACGATCCCCGCCGGTGTCCCAGCTCGGGGGACAGGACTTTCTCCCCCGCCCCGAACGCAGGTGGCCGCTTTGGCGAGGGGGCTGCGGACAAGTCTCCGGGAAGTTAGTTTCCTTTCCTCCCTCTCGCCTTTTGTGTGCTTCAGCCCTGGCTGGTGCGGCGGCGGCGGCCGGGCTGCGAGCGGAAAGCGCCCCGCCTCCCCCTCTGCGAGTCCCCGGCCAGCGCTGCTCCTAGCCGCCGCTCCGTGGGATGCATGTCAAGCAGCCGCCGCTATTCTCCTCCTCCTGCCTTGCCCAGAGTGGAGGCTGCAGCTGTCACGGGCCTTTGCGCACAAACTTCTTGCCGGGGGAACAAAAGGCTTCGCGGGAAGGCCGGGGCTCGCCGGCAGCCCCCACTCCCCCTCTCAGCGGGTGGGTTCAGGGAGCCTCGGGATCCATCCCCACCCCCCCGCTCCCGGGGCAAAGCCGCGACCGCCCCCTCGGACCCCGGCTCCTGCGGCCGCGCTGGAGCTCCCCGGTGCGCGGGGCTGGAGACGGCGCTGAAAGATCGCGGCTCCCAGCAAGCTGCCAACTCTGGCGAGGGGGCGGGGGGGCTGGCGGGGACGGGAGGGCGGGGACCAGCAGGGTGGGAAGGACAGACCGGGAGAAGGGAAGGGAAGGGAAGGCGGGGACGCGGGGAGGGGCCGGCAGACAAGGGAAGGCGGGGAGGAGGGTGGCCCCAGCGCGCACCGGGCTTGGAGACGGGGGTGGCCCGAGCGCGCACCGGGCTTGGAGACGGGGGTGGCCCGAGCGCGCCCCGGGAGAAGAAAGAAACGCGGCTCCGTAGCCAGATAAAGGCAAACCCTTCCCGCGGGGCTAGGGACGAAGCTACGGCCGCCCGGCGCAGCTCTTCGGGGCTCCCGGGGCCACCGTGGGCTGAAGGAAACGCGGGGCTGGGGCAAAGCAACACGGCGGGTTTTAGCGCCGGCTCCCGCGGGGGGGGAAATACCAGGCGCTTCCCTTCCCTTCCCCCAGCCTTGTCTCGGGAAGCTCCTCCTCTCGGGGGGAGGGGGCAGAGTGCAAATCCCCCGACAAAGAGAAGCAACGCCCTGTCTCTCTGCCTGTGGCTGGGCTCGGGTATCCCCCCTTCCCCAGCCCCAGCGCGCCAGGCACGGCGCGCCCCGCCAGCCCCTCTCCCCTCCGGCCAGGTGTCCTGCCGACACCTGCACCAGGACAGGGAATGGGGGGGGGGAGGATTTCCTCCTACCCCGTTGTGACTGCCATGAAACCCGAGCCCAGAGCCATTCACCCGTGGAAACGCGCGGGGCTACAGTCGCACGGCAGCAGGAGTTTCCCGCCCATCCTCCAGGTGCAGCCATCACCTCTCCTGACCACCATGCACCGTCCCGGCCTCGGGGATTCCCTGGCCTGCCCCTAAGCTGCTGAGTTCTCTGCACCAGGGCTTGGGAACGCCTCCTCCACGCACCAGGCGAGCACTGCGAAACAACACCCACGCCGTGCTGCACCGGGGAGCTAGGCGAGGTGACCCACTGGGTCTTCTCTAGTGCTACTTCCAGCCTTGTCATTCTCCCCAGGGTCACAATCAGCCGGGGGGGGGGGGGTTCTCCTTTGATGGTAAGGTGCGGAGCACACTTTGTTGCATCTGCTGCCTCCATGGGGGAGGTGGGAGGATCCCTGGTACAAGTAAATCTGTTGTACCCACAGGTCAGTGCCATCTCCCCGTAGACCATTTGAAAGGTTTTAATTGCTGACTGGATGGATTTTTTGCAGAAGAAGACCATCGGGTATTTAATGCTCTCACAGACTCCCTCGATAGTTTATTACAAGATGTCACTGGGGAATCTTGCAACCTAAACTGTTCAAAAAACTGCGGTGATATCTTGGCACACCACCACAGAACCTACTTTTTGTTTACTGACATGCATTAAAAAAAATGTATCAGTGCAAGAGACTAATCAGACTATATATTTCCCCATAATTATTTTATTAGCCACTTTAATATAAAGTTATAGTCCTATTTTCATTTCAGGTGACCCTGAAACAGCATTCATTTCCCAGCACTACTAGCTCTCATTCCAAAAACTTGTGAAGTTCGTCAGTACTGGGTTTAGGCTGCTTAATCCTAAAACAATAATGACATCATGTGTTTCACTTTTTTTTTTTCTTAAGACTATGGATTCCTGCTAGATCCATTGCTCCACAACCTTTGCATCACATGTTGACCACACTCTCCCTCTTCATTCTTATTTTCGATTTAAAATGGTTAAACAGGGCAAATTTAAAAAGTCCTCTGGGGGGTTGGAAGAGGGAGGTAAGCTGAATGTATGACTCACTAAGCAGAGGCCTGCTAAGAGACGTGGCAGGTTTGAGAGAAAACCAGAGTGTTCTGAAAAAGCTTCAACACAGCTCTCAGCAACATCCAACAACCAGTTAAGGCTGGACAACCCCCCAAGACACACGTCCTTCTGGGTTTTATGGATGACTTAGAAAATGGCCTATGAATTAGAACAACAAGGGGTGGGGGGGACACCAATGCTACTAAATTATATTTTATATAGGTCTATTGCCATCTACTTACTTGCTCCCATCACCATGGTATCAGAGCTTCACAAACATTCCCATACTCATAATGCCCTGGTGAGCAATCACCATTTTACAGAGGAGAAACCGACGCAAACATTTTCAGAATTTCTGCACACCCACTAACCACCGAGACCAGACAGAGCTGCAGGTGTCCTGCTGAAAACATCTGGACTTGCCCAAAGTCAAAGAGAGAGCTTGTGGCAGGGTTGTGAGTTGAACTCAGATCTCTAGCCCCTGTACTTTAAACGCGCCTCCATCTTTCCACTTTGACTGAGCAAGTGCCACCCCCTCTTTTCGAGCAGACCCACATGTCTAGCACTTGTCCTCGTCTCCCAAGCAAAAGTCTATAAACAATCCTTAGCGCGAAGGCTAAATGACAACGAACACCAACTGCATAAATCATCCTATGAAACCATCCGCAAGAGCTTGTTCTCCTTCTGAAAAATGAAAACACACATTTTGCAAGGATAAGTTTTCCACATTTATGAACATCAAAAACTTTGACACCATCAGATCAGGATTAAACAAAGACTGTGAATGGCTATCCAACTACAGAAGCAGTTTCTCCTCCCTTGGTGTTCACACCTCTACTGCTAGCAGAGCACCTCACCCTCCCTGATTGAACTAACCTCGTTATCTCCACACTGATTTATACCTGCCTCTGGAGATTTCCATTACTTGCATCTGAAGAAGTGAGGTTCTTACCCACGAAAGCTTATGCTCCCAATACTTCTGTTAGTCTTAAAGGTGCCACAGGACCCTCTGTTGCTTTTTACAGACTCAGACTAACACGGCTACCCCTCTGATCAAAAACTTGTTACATTTCCTATACTGTCCAGTTGAGTTGGGTAGAGATGAAAGAAGCCTTTGGGGGGGGAAAAGTTACTTCCATTAATAAAATAGGTCAAAGTATCATTCTGAGAAGAGGGGGAAGGAGACCTGACAGCCAAACCATGTCTGAGCCTTGTGCAGACAGGACACCCTACTATGGATGTAGTTGGCAATCTGAATTAATCACCCGAGAGCTCCTTTAAGTAGCAGAATCTATCCTGGGCTGCACCGTTCACTCAAAAATATCAACCGTCCAACATAGACCTCCAGAGGATTAATATGGTTGGCACACATCTTGTACCCAGCTTGGTCTGCCAGTATTTTCTCTCTCTCTCTCTCTCACACACACACACACACACACACATTCCAAGACCGATCTAGCCCATCTCTGGCTCTGTGCGTAAGCACAGATTTTACAGTTAAGGGAGAGCAGGTCTTGGTTTACTTTAATAATTCAACCCAGCTGAAACAACACAAGAAAGGCCGGCCCCACCGTTTCACCAATAAACCCACTTTCCGCCTCCCCACCTTAACTGTGCAAACTCTCTCTGAGTGGGACTGTTAAATACTTTAGGGCCCCTTCTGCAGGAGGAATTCCAGGAATCCAGGCTGGGGGTGCTGAGGGTTTTTGTTCCATTATAAAGAATGATCTCGATGTGGAACTGCCAGCTTCAGAGCCAGAAATTCTTTTCCTATTTCCTCACCAAGTCACGTGCCCAGAGCAGGTCAGTTATCCTCCATCACATCCCCTATCTCTAAAACCAGTAGAAAATCAGATAGGTATTAAAGCAGATGCAGCCGACTACAAACCCATGGTACTGGGCTTTCAACGGAGGTTTGGGCTCAAATATTATCAGGTCCTCAAAAGTCATAATCAGACTGATCACGAAAAGCAAGGCTTGACAGGTTACTGAGTGTCATACAGTCGGGAGTAGTCCTGGAGTTGAAGAGTCCTAACTGAGAGAGAGACAGCATTTCCTAACTCAAATGGCCCTCCTCCAATTTTATATTTGTTATGTGGTGTGTGAAGGGAGGGAGCCTATGGTCCTCTGAATTTTTGTCCTTTCAGATTTCTCCCAATGGTTTTGGTATGTGGAGACCTGCCAGCAGCAATCTCTGTTACTGAAATAAACATCTGATAGAGCTTCCAGACTCTACCCCAGAGCTCAAAAAAAAAAAGGGGGGGGGTGTTCATTTCACAGCTAGCTGGGACCTACGACCTGGTTTTTAAAGAAAATGTAGCAGGGACGCACTGGGAGGAACCTGAAATGTGATGTTGGTTTAATGAGCAAATCTGCTTTTACCTGCCCCATTAGGAACATACATCTTAGCCAATCACAAAATCAGTTTCCAATCAGCAGGTGAACAAGGAGTATGTTCTTTGTGAATTCCTAGAGAGGAAGAGAGTGACCAGATGTCCCAATTTTATAGGGACAGTCCCGATTTTTGGGTCTTTTTCTTATATAGGTTCCTATTACCCCCCACTCCCGTCCCGATTTTTCACATTTGCTGTCTGGTCACCCTAGAGAGGAATGAGATGCCAACTCTCCCTTCAGTAACCCTGCCCTCAAAAGAAGAGCCAGTTGGGGTATATTAGCCCTCTTCTGCCCGCTCCCTGCAAAAAAGCCCAATAGGACATTACCCAACCCTACCCTAAGTCATGACAGCTCTTGATATGACTGTACGGGGCGCTGATATACAGAGCAATGCCAGTGCTCAGGCACTGATCAGTAGCTAAGAATTTACATTACAGGTTTGCTTTACTCTTAATTCTTCTCAAAATGTCTTGTCCTCCCCTTCAAGACCCTTTGCAACCAAGCTTCCACCTACATCTCTGCCCATTTTCTCCTCCTCTCCCCACCCCTTCACTCCGGATATTCCTCCCAATCTTCTCTTCATTGCTACTTTTCTCTCCTCCTCCTCCTCTCATTCAACCTGTCCCCTGGGTTTGGATCAGTCTCACACTTCCTTCCCACCACGTGTTCCCTTTTTCTTTCAAATCCCTCAAAGACCATTCTATATGGTAGATATCTGGGAGCACCCCAAGCTGAGCAAGGTGCTGTGAAGACATACAGGAAGACGGCCCCTGATCTGAATGACTGCTTTTTCCTTATTGCTGAGCCCTCTTGCCGATTTTCCTTACCCACGTTGCTCTGTGCTTCGTCTAGTCTTTATTATTAAATTGCAATGCGCTCTCGATATTCTGTGAAGCATCATGCACGCTGGCAGGGCTGTATAATGATAATTTTCTACTAATAAATGATCTCTGCTAAAATTCATTCTGAGGGTTGTTTCAGACTTACCGAGAAACAGCTGTGTTTAAAAAAAAAAAAAAAAAAAGCTTTGCCAAGAGCCTCGTCTGAAGTGGGAGCACCTGCTTTTGGGACTTTAGGTCTGTGGTTCTCCAACCTTTCTAGCAGGACTGCGTTTTCAGACAGTGATGGTCTCATGGACCACCTATCTTCTCATTCACAATTGCATCGGTTCCGTCGCCCGATTTCACAATTGCATAACCTCCCTCAGGCAACTACAGAAATTGCTTATGGGGAAAAGTAACATTAGGAAGGCATTTAATATATTTTTAGCGGTCTTTTAATGTAATTTAGCAGCTGGAAATAAAGAGTGCATCATATGACCAGCTAGCTCGCTGTAGACCCCCCAAGTTGGCCACCTATCAGCTTGAGATTCTCTGATCCAATGAGCCCAGAGTGCAGTCAGAGATTTTCTCCTGCTCCTTTACCAGACTCCTTTCCTCTCCTCCACCTCAGCCTGCTAGTTCCCTCCTGCACCCATTATTCAAGCCCTTTTCTATGCTGGTTGGTTCCTTTCATTCACTCACTTCCTGGCCAAAGTGGGGGGCTGAGTGCAATCCAGGGAACGCTCCTTGCTCTAGTACATGAGCACTCCTCTGAGATGTACTTGGCTCCCCATGCTGGCCACATGTTTTGGGCAGAGCAGGGTGATGATTGGATTAACTGAGGGAGAGGAATGAGCCAATGGATAGGGGATGGTCCAGTAGTCAGGGAACTAGCTTGGTATTTGGGAAACTTGGATTACATCCCCTGCTGTGCCACAGACTTACCGTGTGACCTTGGGCAAGTTATCTAGCCTCTCTGTGCCTCAGTTCCCCATGTGTGCAATGGGGATAATAGCATTGCCCTACCTCAGGGGTCAGCAACCTTTCAGAAATGCTGTGCCGAGTCTTCATTTATTCACTCTGATTTACGGTTTCGCGTGCCGGTAATACATTTTAACGTTTTTAGAAGGTCTCTTTCTATAAGTCTATAATATATAACTAAACTATTGTTGTATGTAAAGTAAATAAGGTTTTTAAAATGTTTAAGAAACTTCATTTAAAATTAAATTAAAATGCAGAGCCCCCTGGACCGATGGGCAGGACCCAGGCAGTGTGAGTGCCACTGAAAATCAGCTCACGAGCCGAAGGCCTTAGGTTGCCTACCCCTGCCCTACCTCCTGGGGATGTGGTGAAGATACACACATTACAGATTGTGAAAGGCACTCAGATACTACAGTGATTGCGGGGAGGGGGAGGAGAGAGAGAGACAGCAAGCAGCATTCCTAGTAAAGCCACCAGGACTGGAAGGAGGGATACAGGTTCAGAGAGGGCAGGGGAGAAAGCAAAGTCGGGAGACCAAAATGCAAGCCTCCCTCCAGGATTGTGCAAACTTCCTATAACCTTCTTCCTGGAATTTGGCAGCTCTATCGTTTTGAAATTATTCATCTTTTTGTGGGTCTTATCCTGTCCCCTGATGGACAGACTTCATTCAGGAAATTGAGCAGCAAGAAATCTGGCCCCAAACCTGCAGTGGAGAAGGCAAGTTCAATTCCTCCTGCCGGTACTGGTAGCTGCACAACACTCGTGCGTGATGTTCGGGAAGAGCTGTGGTCTCAGGATAAAAGTGCTGTATAAATGAATTACAGTATTTCCAACTTTACCCTACACTGCCGCTCTAGGTGTAGACAGGATTTTTATGGTGGGGTTTTTTTGGTTCTCACATCCCTTCTCCCCACCCCCGACCAAAATCCTAGGGGATTTAGTTATCTCTACTCCATTGCTGCCTCTTTCCTCCTAGATTCACTGGTTTCCCCAAATCTTGGAAATTGACATTTCTGTGTGTTACAAAGTTAGTAGCACTATGTGGTTAAACCCTACGCTTGGAGCACATTGTAGACAAAAGCTGTGGGGATAATCTGATCCAACTGTGCTGTGGTGGTTGTTCTTTTATCCACTTGGCTTACAGCTGACTTCAAACTGATTTCACGTCGGACCTCAGCCAGCATACAATCCCACTCTTCAAATCAGAAAAGCTGGTTCCATTTATAAAACAGGGAGATGGTCCCACCAAAGCACCTATGCTAGAACATACATCCCCCTGAGAATGCAGCCTCTAACAGCTCTACATTTCCTATAAAAGTTTGCAAGTTTCATTTTAACTATTTATTTGCATGGCAGCTAACAAGGATCTGGCTAAATTCTTCTTTAAAAAAATAAAATATAGCCAATAGCCTACACAGTATAGCAGCGATTAACACAGCTTCACACAATCTAATGTGCCAAATACCATGGCACTTCTGTGCTTAATCATTGTGAGAACTGGCACTCCCACAATGCACTATTAATCTTCCATCCACAGAAGGAGGTGGAAGACACACCCTGAAACAGGCATAAGAATAAACCTCCTATTTAAGATGGCAGGTTCAAGGTAAAAATCCACCTGCTGGAATGGTACGTCTTGATGGCTGGGAGGGCACTTATTTTTATAAAAACTTGCCAAATGCCATTTCTGTATATAACAACCGCCCAGTTCCCCACAAAACCTCCTGCTCTGCTCACAGGGAATCTCTTTGTTCCAAAGTGCACACGCTGCATACAGGACTGAACAGAGATTTTAGTCTGTCTGATAAAACAACACGGAGACCTCTTCACTATAAACAACTCCCTGCTCCCAGCTGGTGACAGGGCCCATGCCATTCTAGAACACGCCCTGCAGGAAGCCGCCCAAGCTAAACAGCTGATTGATTGTCACAGCAGGAGAGGCACAGCGGGGTGTGGTAGAAAACGGCCAGGCAGCAACCAAGTATCCCACTTATACAGACGAAGTTTAGGGCGATCTGAACAGTGTCCACTCTGGGGTCCCAAATCTAGACACAACAAAGGCACTACCACTTTTCCCCTGGAGATCTCAACTCTCCATAATAAATATGGAGACCTACAACCACCCTGGAAGGTCTATAGGTATTAACCCTACTTAACAAATGGAGAAACTAAATTACTTGCTCAGCCACATAGTGTGTCAGCAACTTAGCAGGAGCCCCAAAGAGATGGAGCACTATTAGCTGACAGCAACTTTCTGGAGACTCTAGGAAGTGAGGTAACGGTATTATGGGGATCCTTTGGATGGAAGAATTGGAAGGTCACTCACTTCCTTTTAGTTAGGAGTGGTAGTTAGTGGTGGTCGTTCTTTAAGTGCCAGGGATAAATCAACTAAAATATCATCAGCTGCTCTACAATACTGAGTCTTCTACTGGCGACCGTCACTCGCACCTTTCCCTTGCAAATCAAATAGGTACTACTGTTTTTTAAACCATCAGATCACACAAAGTATTGTGGGAGAACGCAGTCAGAGATGGCATGATGTAACCACACATGCACGTAACTAAGTACATGCTCAATCTCACACTTCTCCATGCATCTGCACAGTGCTGGCAAACGGAGAAGCAAATCTATCCTCCAGACCAGCAATGCCCAACACCTTCCTTTTCTACTCTGCCAGTTTTAGACAAACCTCATCCCCTCTCCCTCCCTTCTCAAAGAGCCCAAAATTCCTGGTATTAGAGGAAGCTGGTATTTTTAGCACCCCCTGGATCAGGGTTGGACCATGGATGCAGAGTATTTCATTTCAAGTATCAATACAACCAGGTTAGGAATACTCCTTTGAAAGGGAGACATCCCATGGCAGTGCTTCCCAGAACAGGACAGCTGAGACCGGGCAAACTGATTAGTTTACCAGCATGTGTGAGTGGGAGGGTTTGGAACAGTGACCCAAGCTGACTCCCAAAAGGGACTCACTTTATTATTGAACCAACAAGCCAATTACGACAAAACCACCTCAATATTACTCCATTGCATCTCTCAGCAGCTTTCAGTTCAATTACTCCACTCTCAGCTTTCACTTACACACGATGTTCTGCTCAAGAGAGACCAAAATGCTTTCCTGACTTTCCACTGACCGGTCAAGGTCACCGCCATTCAGTTGTTTTTAGATGAACAATTGCAAGCCGGTTCTGCTCCAAGTATCTCTAGTGGTCTGAGTACTTATTTGCTCCTCCTCTGCTCATGAGGAATGGGAACACTGACCACCGCAAGGGCCCCTAAGACTCAAGTGTCTCTCTGAAAACAGATTTATTTACAATACTCTCAGATTACCAAATCAGAAGTACACAAGAGCTATGATACCAGTGATACTTCTCCGCTACCCTCCAGCACCTCAACCAAGGCTGGTCTTACTCCCCTAGTAAAGATTACCATAAATTTGTAACCATCAGCTCTTACCTTTCATGTTGAAGTCTACAACGTGCAATGCACGAAGCTTATCTGAGCTTTCTTCCTCGTTTTCTTGTTCCCCAATCTAATATCACTTCCCCTCAACAGGGACATTGTGCCTTTAAGATGATTTAACAGCTGTGAAAGAGGAGGCATTTTTGCTTGTGTTGCTGGTGCTCAAAATACTAGCCAGCAATGCTTTAAGCAGGTCTGGAAAGTGTTCAACAAGGAGAAAGCATTGCCTCCCTCCCACCCCATCCCCACCCAGCTGCTCGGAGAAAGGAGCCACATGCATTCCTTTGGGGTTACATAAGGGTTAAAAATACCACCAGCTGGACTGTGAAATGAACCAAGGCAGGAGAACAAGAGACAGATTGTCCCCTCCTCGTTCCATTAAAGATACCGCATTCTGATGGGACATTCATACAGGAAGTTTACCTCCCCCTTCCACCCACATCCCAAAGCCACCGACCAGCTAGGCACGCTACAACTTGAGTCCAAAGTTATGTTGGGGCTCCAGCAAACGATCAGGTGCTGAACCACCATCAAAACAGCTCAGAGACTAGCACAGAAGGAGGCTCTGAGATTGGGCTCTGGAGATGGTATCTTCAAGCACAGAAGCACGTTCATATAAGGGGCGTTGCTGCTAACACACTACCTCAAAATAATATTCACAGTACGTCGCATAAATATTTTGACTCATCATCTAACAAACTCATTTCTGTTCTCGGGTTCAGACCTGCAATCCTGAAAGGAGTGTTGATTTTCCTTTCCAGGGCACATGCGTAAACCATCCTGAAGATAGCGGCTAAAACCAGCTCATAAAGAACTAGAGAGCAAATCCTGCTGCTAATACTTAAGGGGTGAAGGAAGAGTGCAGATGTCATCCTTGTGAGTTGGGGAACCCTCTTCTGCATGCTACCATAGAGAGTTTATTCAATAAAGGTGATAATCAATAGCAGAATCGGCAATAGGTGTGAGGAAACACCAAGATTCAATCTTTCTGCAGGTCATGTCACTGAAATGCTATTTTACACTGTTACTGAACGGTACTTACAATCAATCAACTCCACCCATCTAGTCCCTTTCACTCTGTTCACATAACAGCAACTTTACTGGGTGACAACGGTTTCCCCTCCCTCTCCCAAGCATGGCTTCCCTTTGCATTCGCATGCACCTGACGCAATGTTGGTGCAGTCAGGGATGCAACAGGACCTTTCTATTCAAAAAATCACCCTTTCACACACTTCTATTTTGACAGTAGCACGATTTCCGGCTTTTGGAGACTGTCTTCTGTGTTGCACTTAATCTTCCAAGCCACATAGTGCAGTACTGGTGCTAAGACAGAAAGCATCATAGTGACTTTTACCTGCAGCTTTCAGACAGGTGTCTTGGGCACGGACTACACTATAAAATTTTGTCAGCAAAGCTGTCGGGTAGGAGTGTGAAAAAAAAATCACACCCACAGCTGACACAGCTATGCCGGCAACCCCCTCAGTGTAGGCACAACTATTACATCAGAAGAGTGCTTCTGCTGGCGTAGCTAATGGTCATTTGGAGAGGTGATCATAGAATCATAGAGTACTAGGGTTGGAAGAGACCTCAGGAGGTCATCTAGTCCAACCCCCTGCTCAAAGCAGGACCAACACCAACTAAATCGTGATGTAGCTATGCCAGTGGAAGTCCGGCTTACGTCTAGGGAGCTAGACCAGCAAAGGCTCCGCAGTGTTGACATGGCCTTGATCTACAGTAAATGCTAACTCCTTTGGGTGCCAAAATCCAAATCCCTACGCTTGCACGAGTCTTCTCTCTCTATAAAACAGCATCGTCTTGGGCAGTGGTCCTCAAACTAAGACCTACCGTACCACATCTAAAACTCAGAAAATTCTAGGTATGCCACCTTGCGGATTCTAATCGGTGCAGTTATAATAGATTCTTCCTCGAATACTACACTTTAATCCAATCTATATACCGCTTGGTTGTGGCTCTCGTGCCACGGATTGAGAACCTCTGGTCTATGGCATCAAGCACAGGGCTAAAAACCAGACCCAGATTAGAATTCAGGCATGCTTGCTGGAGAATTCACTTAACCTCTACGTGGCTCTGCTTCCTGGTTTTTAAAATGAGGAGTAAGGGAGCTATTCCTACTTATTCACTCCTGGGGGTGTCACAAGGGCTAGTAAATGTGTGTATTGCACTTGGAAAATGGAAAGTGGTATAAAAGTGCAAAATATTCTTATAAACAGTGGTGCTGTTGACAGTGTCATAGAATCAGTCGCCTTCCCAAAAAGTTGAGAGAATAATATAAAGAAAACAACCACTCTTTTCACCAAAAGAAGGTTTGTGGAGTATTTTGTGGGTGGTGGGGGTGGTGGGTTTCCTTGATGTGTTACAATGACAGATTTGGCAAATATCTCCCTTTACACAGGGCAAGGGGGAGGTATTAGAAAGAGCAGCCTCTGAATGAAAAGGTGACTAGAATGGTTTTATTCACTCTCTCTGAGTGCATCATGAATCCTTCTGGGGGTTTTACAGCCAGAGAGGGTGCCAGCAGCATGAAGGATCTGTGAGCCTCTGCTCTGTAAAATAAAATCAAGGTGTTGCTTAAGTTATTTCTGTCTAGGGATTTCTCTCTGTCTCTCACATGCTCAAGTTCAAAATCATTATTGGCCTGAAAAGTAAGTATTGCCTAAGTTAAAGCATACAGTACATTGGGAAACTCAGGTTTCAAATAACCCACCACAAGGATTTATTACATGAGGACAAAAGTTACAGAGAACGTTTTTAGGGATTTGCACAACAGTGTTTAGATTTACCCTAAAATATGGTTTGATTATTATAATTTTATCTACAAAATTTGAAAATAGGTGGCAGAAGTCCCATCCCTAATGCTCCGCCAATCCAGAACTCAAGGGCTGTCCTCTTGCCATGTTTGACAAGTGGCAGGCACCAATGGCAGCATGTCATTTTTGGCTCTTTTTCCTTTGCTTTTCCCACCCAGAGCTTAATTCCTCTAGTGCTCACTATGCCTTTACAGGAACTGTTCATGGCAGGCTGGCGATTCCTCCTTCTCGGCGGTAATTTCTCAATAAACGAAGAAAGGGGAGGAGTGAAGAGGTGGAAAGTCCTTTGCTGCAGCTGGCCATTGCGGGTTTGAAGTCACTGATTCAGTCAATACGTTTAAACCATCATGTAGCAGAGATTTTTCAGCCCCTTTCCTCCCCAAACATATTTCTCTGGCAGAAGGATAGATGTCAACTCCTTGGAAGAAGTGATGACCATCTTTAACAGGTCTTCTTGGAGGCCAGGGTCCAGTCAGTTTGGCCTTGGAGGACATGGTTTGCCAACATGGGATTCTCTGTAACTAATCCTTTGTCTCAGTCACCTGACCCACTGCCCAATCTCATTCAAACGACTGTGGATTGATCTAGAGACCTTCGTCCTCATGGGTGAGACAGGAAAATTAGCAGCAACTGGTACGGAGCTTTTCCCACCATGTTAGATTCCCATCAGGAATTTCAATTCTTGGGCACATGAAAGAGCATGGAAAAGTCTTCGGTGTTGTAACAATCAAAACAGAGCCTGGCTTGTAAGCATTCCTTTATCATTATTCTGGAACTTTGCAAGAAGATGTTGGACAAAATAAGGTCTTCAGCCATACTGGGGATAGGGGGTTCTAACATTCACTGCACTTGGAGTGTAGAATGGGAAGGTGTTTCAGCTGTAACACATCTCTTAGCTGTGTTTCTTTAGGTGGTTCCCTTGTTTAAGTCCATTGTATTAGCCTGGTATTGGGCTCGGCATCCATATACAGTATTTATAGACAGTATTTGGTCCTGCCATGCGGGCAGGGGACTGGACTCGATGACCTCTCGAGGTCCCTTCCAGTCCTAGAATCTATGAATACCCCTCTCTTTAAGCACCCATTTTAATTGAATACGAAGGCAATCAGTTTAGTTTCTATTATAGCACCAGTAATTTAGATGCTTTTTCTCAGTTTTCCATTAGAATGATACAGATCTTCAGACTCTCCCAGACTTCATTTTTAAGGCTGCTCCTCGGTACAACTTTGAAAAAGACGGTAGCTGCCTAATTTTTGATCTAATCTTTCCATGAGCAGGAAATGCGATTCTCTCAATATGCAAAAACTCTGAAATGTTATTTAGGAAAGGCCAAGAGAAAGGTGACTGGGGCTCTCAGGTGTTAGGATAATACAGATAAATAGCAACAACAACAACATTATTTTGTAGAAAGGAGAAAAGACCTTTAATTTATGTAACAACTTTTGTGTAAAGACCTCAACGTACTTTACAAAAGGTTGTCAAGTACTCTTCTCTGCTTTGCAGACGAGGAAACTAGGGAGCAGAGAGACTACGTGACTTGCCCAAGGTCACACAATGAGTCAAATGGCAAAACCAAAACCAGGATCCAGGTCTCCCAACTCTCAGTTCCCAGCTCTAACCACTAGGGAAGCGTGTAAATCCACTTAGGCAAGGTGCATTATGTGATGTATTTTGGAGTTCTATAGAGCAGACGGAACTGCTGGCTTTGATCGAACTGGGGGCTCATCCATCTTCTTCGGAAAATATTTTAAAGAGGGATTCGAGATTGCAAGCTCTTTGAGGCAGGGAACAGCTTTTTGTTCTGTGTTTGTACAGCGCCTAGCTAGCGCAATGGAGTCCTGGCCCACTACTGGGGCTCTCAGACACCACCACAATACTACAAAATAACAATCGGTCTACGTACCCTTCATTTGCAGTCTTACACTAAAGATTAGGGTTTTTTGCATCAAATAAAGTAGCTTTCAGCTTCTTTAATCTACGCACATTGGTCTCTTGCCCAGTTTTTGGGTGGAGAGTTTGCAATTCAGGATCCTCTCCGTTTTGGACTGCTGGTGCCTGAGGGTGCACAAAGCAAAAACCATTACCTCTTCCGTATATTTCCTGCATCTCCAGTGTGCAAGTCTGGAATGATTCGCCCCGAAGAGTCGGCTGCTTGTTAAAGCTTAGCTGGATCAGGTGTTCGGTTCATCGATGTTTTAACTAGAGCTTGTTTGAGTTCAATCGTTAGCATTAATACTATGGAAAGTTTCATCTGAGAAAACTGAGCTGACAGCAGAAAGAGCCGAGGAAAAATGCCAATACCTGAAAGCTCCTATGAGCAGGTGCCATTGGTGGATGTTTCCTGTCAATCTTCCTGTCGAAAGAGTGCAACCCATCAGTTTCACACTGGTAAAACTGGAATGCAGAAAAGATACAAACAGGTTGCAGAGTCTCTTCGGAATGAAGAAAATGGACTCCACAGAGAGGCCAAGCGGGTCTGCCTTTCTCTAAAGTAGAATCATCCACTGTGTGTTCCTAATGCTGTGCTCAAACCTTTTAGACAGGGCTGATGTTTGCCCTTTACAAGAAGGCCACAAACTTCCATCATGCTCATGTGCTAGATGCGATAGAGTTATAATGATATTCCAGATGAATCAGCTGTGTCCATATGTTCACAGACTCGTTACACGATAGACCTGAAGACACCCTAGGCACATGCACCGGCAGCTAGCCCGTTCTGCCACCATAGCTACACTTCTAACTTTAGCGTGCTGACTTGATCAGAGCAACCGTTCCTTCAAGCTGGAAATTACATCTCTGGCCGCAGAGCAGACATACCCTGAGTCTCCACTTTTTTCTTTAAAAGAAAGAAGGCCTGTTTGTATTTACCATCAAAGGATGCTAGTGACACAAATAATTCAGAAAGTTGGGATATACTCACAAAGATGACCTTTGGTGCCTTCAGTCCTCTATTCCAATCTCCCTCCCTCACCCCACCAAAAATACTTCTGTGGTAAACAGCAATTCCCTCGGTCAAGATCTGGCAGGCGCTTTTCAGCTTCTTTACTGGATTTAAAATAATCTGGAAATGTTGCATTCAGATTCATCTCTCCTAACTCCTGTGTTTGTTGTGGTGTGAAACTGGCAAGGGATAAAACAAAATGGACAAGGCACATGGGGACTGGGAAGCAGCAGCATTACAAGTTTTTTTGCAGCCAGTTTTCTTTTTGAACAGATTTGGTGGGTGTTTGTTGGGAAAAAAACCTTGGGAAGCCTCAGGTGTAAACCTTCGTTTGAATCACCTGTACGCAGTCCCTGAAAGTGAGATTTCAATATCTCTTGTTCCTTATTGGAACCACTCTAGCCCTGGCCGCATTGGGGTCTGCAGTGCCTGCCTTTGAAACAACACGGGCTGCACTGGCAATCTGCCTGGAGACCACAGGCAGATAGTGCATTAAGACATCATATCTGCTTGTACTTGTGTCTTCT
This sequence comes from Terrapene triunguis, assembly GCF_002925995.2. Classification (NCBI taxonomy): domain Eukaryota; kingdom Metazoa; phylum Chordata; order Testudines; family Emydidae; genus Terrapene; species Terrapene triunguis. The sequence goes on from NW_020664587.1 coordinate 11,737,526, forward strand.
GAACAGATAAATAAAAAGTGCTTCTTGGTGCCCCAGCAATCAAACCCTATAAGCGATCAGCTTTGTTCTCTACATACAGTTCCAAGGAGGAGCCATCTGGAGGCATTATTTCATGATGCTAAAGGCTGTCTCTGGCCCCCAGGCCACACACTGCGCACTCTCTAATCTCCAATCCAGAGGTGAGACACTGTTTTGATATTGTGCATTGAAAGACTGCAGCCTGTTTAAGCACCAAAAATATATATATTCCCCCCCAAAATTGCACACACTCTTTTCTGGCTTCCACCTGAGCACCTCTAAGACAGCATTTTCAACAGACCCTCCTGCAGTCAGACCAAACCTCACTGCTTTCCGTTTGTTAGAAGCTGAGGCACCATTATGATGCGTGACCCCACCACGAAGCTCTGGGTGTGAGTGCAGATAAATCTGCCATGCACTTCACGTTGCATTTCAGCTCAGGAACTAAACTCTTGACCCATGGAAATGAACCAAAATATTGTTACTCGGTCTTGAGAACAGGGCCCGAAGAGATTTCCCTTCCCTGACCCTCTAGGGTGTAAATGTGGCTGACACACTCAGATTCTTTCCTTTCATTGTTTTAGCTTCCCATGAGCTCAGCAAAAGCTGGACCTGTAGATCACCCTTCCCCCCACTGCAAAGTCTGGCTCCAAATCACAACAACATCAGCAAGCTATGAACTTTCAAAAGGTTTGATAGTGCTGTAGAAGTTTCTAGCTTGGCTACACCGCTCGCTCTCTAAAAGGGAACATTCACGACTTCAGCTCGATTGTCTGTGCTGTGGGGCAGGCTTCCAGGTTCATTTCTTTCTGCTCAGTTCACATGGATTGGCTCACAGGGCAGGGTGTGCACTCTCTCAACTCCCCTGCCAAGGTTTGTAAAGCCTTGAGGGAGGAAGGACACTCAACGCTGCAATGTGAACGGACACCCCCAAACATGCTATAAAAACTCCATGCCCCACCTGTGCCACAACAACTGGTTTTCTGCATATAAAAGCCAGGGCCGGCGTTAGGGGGTAGCAAGCAGGGCAATAGCCCAGGGCCCCACGCCACAGGGTCCCTTGCGAAGCTACATTACTCAGGCTTTAGCTGCAGTCCGGGGGTTTTAGCCCCATCAGGTGGGGCTTCAGCTTTCTGCCCTGTGCCCCAGTGAGTCTCATGCTGGCCATGCTTGGCGGCCCCCTGAAACCTGCTCGTGGGCCCCCAACTCCTGATTGAGAACCACTGCTTTAGATGAACGGTTTATAGGAAAAAGCAACAGAGGGTCCTGTGGCACCTTTAAGACTAAAGAAGTATTGGGAGCATAAGCTTTCGTGGGTAAGAACCTCACTTCTTCAGATGCAAGTAATGGAAATTTCCACAGGCAGGTATAAATCAGTATGGAGATAACGAGGTTAGTTCAATCAGGGAGGGTGAGGTGCTCTGCTAGCAGTTGAGGTGTGAACACCAAGGGAGGAGAAACTGCTTCTGTAGTTGGATAGCCATTCACAGTCTTTGTTTAATCCTGATCTGATGGTGTCAAATTTGCAAATGAACTGGAGCTCAGCAGTTTCTCTTTGGAGTCTGGTCCTGAAGTTTTTTTGCTGTAAGATGGCTAGCTTTACATCTGCTATTGTGTGGCCAGGGAGGTTGAAGTGTCCTCCTACAGGTTTTTGTATATTGTATATTGTTTATAGGAAGAGTTTCCTCTATGTAACTATCGTTTCTCCACCAGCCTTCATTCCCCCCACCCCCCAGCTTTCGTCTCTTTTAATTTTTACATAGAAGAAAGCTAAAATAATTCCTGCAACTTTCATTTTTAAAGAAAGTTTCTGCAAGCAGATATTCCAGCCCAACAGAGAGTCCCAGGGGCTCTGAGAATAATCAGGGACTCCTGATAAGGATGCTTATCTATTTCCTTCTGTTGCAGTACCTTTGGCTTTGATCTGTAGCAGCCACAGATGTCTTGGAGGGCTATCTTCAAAGTCATTGAGATGTGGACCATTGATAACTAAATATCCTCTTACCACTACCGTTCCAGGCTATCCATGCCAGTCAGGACATTCCATTTGAGCTCAGTTTCACTCCATGCAGCTGATGAAGTGTGTTATAGCCCATGAAAGCTTATGCCCAAATAAATTTGTTAGTCTCTAAGGTGCCACAAGGACTCCCTGTTGTTTTTGCTGATACAGACTAACACGGCTACCCCTCTGAAACCTTTCTAATCAAAGTGATTCAGCCAGAAGTAATGTCTTCGCTATAGGAAAGTTTTACCAGTTATACAGGTAGTTTTACGGGGTCTAACCTTCCTTATGGACATTCTCATTCCAGGATACAAGTGGCTTTTTTAGGATTATCTTAAACCTTTGCCCAAGTGACATAAACTAAACCAAAAAGCCACTCTTATCCTGGAATAAAAGTGTCCACACAAGGGATATACCAGCATAACTAGACTGGTTTAAGTTCACACCTCAGGTTATACTGAAAAACATTCTCATGTAGACAAGGCTTAGGGGGTTGAGAGGACCATGATACTGCGATGGTGTAACAGAGGCATTAACTGTCTGAATGGGATCAATTAGCTATGTGATGAAAAGTAAATGGTTCACCCTCTTCTTGCTAGTCACCGAGCAGCAAGATGTAAATCAGACCAATCACTAGCAGTGGAGCGCATCTGTAATGGAGGTTTCACAGCATCATAATCTCTAGGCAGTACTAATGTAATTAACGCAGTGTAACAGCATGGCCTGACACCATAACACTACATACAATTTAAACACCTTGAAAACCTTCTCTCTTTGGGTTCAGTTAAAAGTTTTGCGCACATACCTTGATGGTCTCCAGCGTTTCTCCACTGGCAATGTGAAAATCCTGTAGCAAAAAACTGATAAGACAAAGGGAATGACCTGCCCCCCCCCCCCCCCCCCCCCCCAGCTGTAACAGTTTAATACTATCTATAATTTTATCCAAGACCCAAAACTGGAATGATGCATCAGAGTGCAAGGTTCCTGAAAGACAGCTCGGATTCTGGGGTTGGGCAGACAGGCCCACTTAGCAGATACACTGATGGATCTGCACTGGACATCTCAGGAGATACTGAAAATCATGATTCAAATAAAGTCAAGGAGCCAAAACACCCCTCTTCCCTGAAAAGTACTGTACCGAAAAAGCCAAGAGAAGTTCTGATAGTCTAATATTGTGTGCAGTATGGAGAGTCAGGGGTGGGGCCGACGAGGAACAAGCTTTTCAAACCTGACCATGAGAGTTATCAACTCTTCCTTCCAGGTACTCAACTCTTAAATGGCAGAGACCACCTCTGTCTCAACCAGCACCAAGCACCCTGGCGGCATTTCAGCGATAAAGTTATATGAATTCTGCAAGGAACGCACTGCTTCAGAATAGCACAAGAGATCAGGTCAAACTGCAGACGAACCTTTAACCAGCAAATGCCACTTAAACCACCCCGCATCAGGAGCGCTCACCTTGAAAGCTGCCAACTGCTGGTTGATGGTTTCCACCTCTGTCCCTACAATCCACTGCAATGCCTCGTTCTCCTCCACTGCACTGGCCATGTGATTCAGCTCCTTCAGTTTGCTGTAAAAGTCTTCGACTCGAGAGAGTGTCGTTTCTACTTGCTCTTGGCGATTTTTGCCCCTTTCCGTCAGCTTGCTGCACTGTTTATTTAGAGTCTCCAGTTCACGTTTCAGCCCTAACAAGTCAGGGCTTCCTTCATCTTCCAGCATGTGCCTGCATTCCTCTTCAGAGGCTTCAATGTCTGACTTCAGCCCCTGAAGTCTGCCCAGGAATGTCCGAACATCTTCGGCTTGAGACTGGAGGCTGTCAATGTCTCTCCCGATGGCACCCATACTATCAAGTTCATCGTCTAGATCTGCCAGTTGAGAGAACATCTCCCGGACGTGGTTATTAAACTGGCCGATTCCTTCAAGCTTGGTCTCCATCAGCGTACTGCATTCGTTTACTTTTTGCTTCACTATTTTAAAGTCCTGCTGGGAATCCTCAGCTTGCCGTAAGAGCTGGGAGCAGTCAGACCCATCTGGAGCATCTTCCACCAGACCTTGTGTGAAGTTCTTCAGATAATCCACCTGCGGCTCCAGGGCCTGGAGCACTTCCTGCTGAGCCTTCAACTTCTCCAAGTTCTTATTGCTGCAGGCTTGAGGTCCTAGGGCATCATAGATTTCTAGCTGATGCTTTGCCCCTTCCAGCTTCTTCTCAATGTTCTTAAAGTTTTCTTGGAACTCCTTTAGCCTTTGTGACATTTCTTCAATGCACCCAGTCTTGGCTTGCAGCTCCTCTGTAATGGCATCCATCTTCTGATTGATCCCAGCTTTCTCATCCCGAACCTCATCCTCGTCAGTTTGACAAGCATCTATCAAGATGTCAGCAGCACTGTTCAGCATCTCCAGAAGGGAGCGGCGCTTCTCCACATCACTGAGCATAGCCTTTGACCTCAGAAGGGCTGCCTCCAACTGCACGGGGTCCAGAGTTACTTCCAACTCTGACATCTTCGCCCTGCAGTCCTCTACCCAAGGAAGGAGGTCTTCCATGTGCCGTTGGTATTTCTGGGCCTTCTGCAAACAGTCCTTGAGTCTTGAGTTTCTATCTGTGACCTGCTTGCTGAGCTCATCCCAATGTGTTTTGAGGCCGACCAGCTGGCTTTGCAGGGCAGTCTTCTCCTCCCCAGGCTGAACCGAAAGAAGCAGAGACTCTCCCTCAGCCACAATCATCTCATAGGAGCCACTATGCTGGTTGAGATTCTTCTGGAACTCTTCTTGCTCCTGGATTTGACACTGCAGCCTCTCCAGTTTAGCAGAAATAGGCCGGCTCTGGGCTTGCTGGCACAGTTTGTCATCCAGCCAGGTCCTAAGCTCGTCAAACATGTGCTGGAACTGCTGGGAGCTTGCGAGCGCAGTCTGCAGTCGATTCATCCGGTCGGCTGAAATGGAAATAAGATTAGAATGTAACAATTAAGCTGGAATCTAATAAACTAGGTGAAATTGTTTTTAAAAAAAATCTCGACTGCGCAAGATGCATTCTGATTAACAGGAACGAACTCCTCCCCTGGCACATCAGCAGCCTTTCGCTTGTCAGGTCATGAACAACTTCAGAACGGAGTTAGGAGACAGTAACACAATGGAGAGGTTTTTTTGGCTACGAGGCCTCTATATGCAACCCACTTGGGGAGCGAAGATGCCACTCAGATGCCCACTCTCCTCTTCCTTCTTCTCAGATTGGGGCCAGATTCTTTTCAGTCCCCGTCAACACCACTCTTAAAATCAGAGTGCATAGGGTGAAGTTGAGCCCTACCCTTTGCTGAAGGGCAAAATGAGCCCTACCCTTGTAATGAACAGGTCACCCCTCTGCTCAACCTCCAGCCCTTGGTGGCATCGTGTGGGAATCAAAACCTTACCACATGCTTGGCACTGCTCAAAGCACTTCTAACTAGGCCCTTTCCGGAACGGTTTTCAAATTTAGAAATCATGGAAGATCCCTTCCTCGCTAGTCTTAAAAACACAGTGACTGCATAACCCTTTGTTAAACAGGAGGCAGAGAAACTGAACTCCACAACCAGGCGCTTCATGGCATCTCACCTGCGAGGTCTTCCAAGCCTTTGAGTGGGAGAGCCACCGTCTCCAGGCGCTTTCTCAGCTCATCCTTGAGGTACTGCTCCCCAATCAGAACAGACAGCTCATCACACAGCGTCTGAGCCTCCATGATCTCCTCTTCCAACTGCCCCAGGTCAGACCGGATCTCACTCGTTTCCTCCAGCTGCTGCTTCACGGCATCTGGCTGGGTGCTGACAGCAGACTGGCTGCTGAGTCTCTGCCCAACTGCCTTTACCTTCTCAGACAAGTCCTGCAGCAGCTCTTGGTATTGGGTGCTCTTGACAATGGCTTGGTCGATCTGGCTGGAACGGGAGTTGAGTCTTTCCGTTAACTCGGTCCATTTCTGATTCACGCCTTGGAGCTCCTCCCGCACCTGGTTTGATGATGGAGAACCATCTCCAGGGCTGCTTAGTATCCCCTGAGCTGCCTGGTTCAGCTGTTCGTGCTGCTGTCTGCGAGCTTCGAATTCTTTCAGCATAAACTGGAACAGAAATAACACAGAAGTGTTTGTATAAGTGTGACAGCACCGAACACACATCGTCCAAACAAACCCGAGCTCCAGTAGCTTTAAACTATCCACAGAATCACTGGAAACAAACCAGGAAAGCCCTGGGACAGGACTACAAGTAGACTGCAAAGATCTGTTTATAACAACAGTTCAGCTTAACAAAATTTGGAAGCCTCTGTGACTACATCCATAAAGTATTTCGCTTCTCTCCCCTTATTTGTCCTATTGGTGTTCAACACAATGTAAACCAGTGACACAAAGAGAGAGAATTATATTAACCGGGATATTTTATTTTGTGGTTTTGCTGGCTACAGACATATCAGCAATCTGATTTGTAACTAGAGGTCGACACACAGGGAGGAGGTAGATAGGAAGGCTCTCATGCAGCATTAACAGGCCCTGGATAGTATTAACCTAGGTCTTTGTAGAGAGTGGAATTGATTTTTTTTATTTTTTTTAAACAAAGGAGTCAATACTGGAACCCTGTGCACAGAAGAGAGATCAAAAATTACACCCGTTTCACTTAGGTGGAGTACTAGCCACAGCCAACATGTTCTGACATCTCTGTGAGAAGAGGGGTTAGACCAACGCTGTTGTACAATGTGGTGTGTGCAGGGCATTTCTGCTACAAACAAAATGAGTTTCAGACAAGGGCTTGTCTACATGAATATTTAGACTGCAGCAAGCTGGGGTGTAAATCTAAATCGCCTGCCTTGCACTAAGTATCTGTGTGGACTCCACTGATGTGGACTAGCAGTTCCTTAGCGCGCTTTGATCTGCCCAGCTTTGAAACAGGACTAGATCAAAGCACACTAAGGAATCATTAGTGCTTGTCAGGAAGGTCCACACGGACACTTAGTGCATGGCACGCTAGCGCAGGGTAGGTTTACAACCCAGCTTGTTTGCACAGACAAGCTCTAAGGGAGCACGTTCGGTAGCAGGAGAGTGTACACACAGACACACACACGCTCACTGCACAAACTATACACAGAATTTATCCATCACAACAGGAGTTTTGCGCAAACTGAAACTGCCCACGCCTCCTCATTGTTTAACCTACAGAGGAAGCACAGATGCAGCCCCTTTCTCACCTGGACCTGCTGCTTTTGCGCATTCAGCATGTTGGGGTCAATGGAAAGGGGTCCCAGCACGCTCATCATTAGCTCCTTCTCCATCAGCCATGGGCGCAGCTGGGCTTCAGCTGCCTGGAAGCTTGCCAGTTGGTTCGCTGATTTCTCCAGCTTCTGCTGGCGCTCTGCTGTCACCTGATTGGCTCTTGCCCACCTGGAGTCTGAAGACAGGAAATGACATAGCCGGTAATTTTACTGTTATTAGGAAACCTGCCACGTGATTTAGCCATTGTTTTTTCGTTTCCTTATTACTAATTTATCAATGGAAATCTCCCCAGCTTTAAATGAGGACTCTAATGTGATAGACCAGTGTAATGTTTGATACACAATCAGTCTAGTAATATATTTTCCATTTTTAACTACTATGGTAGTGTGGTTAGGACAGGAAATGTGGAATCAAGCGATCTACATCTAGTTGCAATTGTCTCGGACTTGCCTGACCCTTGGGCAAGTCATTTAACTTCTCTCTGCTTCAGATTCCATCTTTCAAAGAAAAATAATATAACGTGCATCAATTTTTGTCAAGTACTTTGAGAGCTTTGGATGGAGAAACCCTGTACAAACACTTCATTTCTAGCAAGTTTTGAAATTTTCTTTTTTAAATACACAGGCTTGTTCAATCATTTAAGTAACTAAAGTATTCTAAGTAATCATTAGAATTTTACTTTGACTAACGAAACTTTTACTGGAAAAAAAAAGCAATCAACTGATTTTATTGCAGGGTATTTTTTTAAGGTAACCTAAGAAAGCAAAGTCTCTGAAACATAGAGCCATCATGCAGACTTCATTAACTGAAACAATGCTCATCCTGAAAACATCCTAGCAGGCCAGGCAGCTTGAAGGTATGTTCTCTATTTCCTGAATTCAATTACACGTAACTCTGCTTCACTCTGACTTTTGGAATTGTCCTGGAAACTGGAATCATCCTTAAGGGATGTTTAGAGACATCTAAAAATCACGAAGTCTCTAGGGAAACTTACTGAGATCATCCAGCATCTTCTTCCAGTTTGCTGCTTCGGGAGAGTCAGGACACTTCTCCAGCAAGCCGGAAAGCGCTTCCTTTACTTTCTGGATCTTCCCTGAATTCTGCTCCAACTCAGCCAGGAATGCCTAGGAAGAGGAAAATGTTGGACATGCTGAGACAGTCAACAGAAGATGTAATTCAAGCACAAGAGCTATACTGAGATATGCTACAGTTTGAAGGAAGAAAGTAGCTACACTTGGAGTTGAGTAAGGCTTTGGCTTTGGCCTTTTATGGAATCATTTCATCTAGTTACTAATACTTAGAGCTCCCTTGGGCCTTAAGAATAGAAGAAATGAAAAGTTCATCTTTCTCAGTGTAACATTAAACTGTGTGTTGCTTTCCCAATGAATTCGGAATGACCTGAGAATTGGTGCTAAACATTATCAGCTTTTTTCTCAGAGACTACTGCCTATACAGGATAGGTCTAAAATATCTAAAAGGGTGAAGCTCACCACAGATTCATAGAATCACAGATAGTAGGACTGGAAGCGATTTCAAGAGGTCATCTAGTCCATTCCCCCCACGCTGAGGCGGGATTAAGAATACTAGACCACCCCTGACAGGCGTTTATCTCACCTGTTCTTCAAAACCTCCAATGCCTGGGATTCAAGAACATCCCCAGGTCACCTGTCCCAGGGCTTAGCTATCCTTATAGTTACAATGTTCTTCCTAATATCCAACCTAAATCTTCCTTGCTGCAAACTAAAGGTATGTCTACACTTAAAATGTTACAGCGGCACAGCTGCGCCAAGGTAGCACTTCAGTGTGGACACTACCCACACCGACAGAATGGATTCTCCCATCAGCATAGGTAATCCACCTCCCTGAGAGGCAGTAGATTGATGGAAGAATTCTTCCCTTGGCCTACTGCTGTCTATATGGGGATGTAGGGCGGTTTTATGCCACTCAGGGGTGTGGATTTTTCACAGCCCTGAGTGACTTAGTGATGCTGTCCTAATTTTCTAGCGCGGACCAGGCCTTGGTCGCTTCCTTCTTGTCCTACCCTCGGTGGACATGGAGAACAACTGAGCACCGTTCTCTTCATAACAAACTTTGACATATCTGAAGACGTATGTCCCCCCTCAGTCTTCCCTACACCACGCTTCTTCATGCTACATTTAACCACTTGCACTCCCAAGATGAAATACTCCCTTTAGAAACAGGCTGTTGTTGGTTCCTCCCAATGTACTGCAGGAAGGCATGTCTCAGAGAATGACCTAGTCATTATGATAAACTCGGTCCTTATTCCTGCTCAGAGAGACAAGTTACCTTGTTATGCTCAGCCTGGGCTCTCATGGTCTCCGTTTTTGTAGACGAGGAAGAAGCTTCGAGTGCTGACAAGGTCCGTTCCTTTGACTCCAGCCACTTCAACACTGAACTTGCCTCCTCTTGGACTTCTTGTATCTTCTCCAGCATGGCTGACAGCTGCTCCTGGCGTTCCCGCAAGGCCATGCCAAGTCCCTCATACTGCTGGTTCACATCAGACATGTCACACTGGATCTCAGTCAAATCTAATGACAAAGAAACAAACCTGAGCGGAAGGACGGCAACACCCCTCCTACGTAGGCTGCTGGAACTGAGAATTCTGAGCAACTCTCATGCAGACTGCCAGTGTCAGGGTACCAGAGGCTATGATCACTGTCCTTCCATCTACTGAAGACCCTAAGGTGTCAGGTTATCACCACCTGTCCTGCCAGAGACTTGCTCTGTTGCATCACATATGAAGTTTGACAGTTTGCCCAACAAAGCAAATCACTTCCCATTAAATCAGCCTCCTGCACGTTGTACCCCCATGTTAACAGTATAATATTTAATCCACCTCTCACAGTTTGAGTTCAACTTTTTACATCTGTTATCTCGTTGAACCAATGAACTCACAGCAGCTAACGAGTGATTTAAGTCACACTTAAAATTCCAGGTTAAGATGGTGTCAGAATCCTCCGAACGAATAACCTTCATTGCTTTTCTTAAAACAATCTCCCACTCATCCGCTCTCTAACACCAGCTGATCAGGGGTCAAGTTGTCGTCACTTCTGGAAGCTGGATTCCCCTCCTGCCATCCCATGGCCCCATTACTACACAGCGCTGCAGAGAAATAGGGTTTGCTATAGGATTCCGACAGTGTCACATTGCAATTTTTATCTCCTGGGGGAACACCCGTACAGACTGCTGTTATCAAGCACTGATGGAAACATAAATGAACACACAGACACCGCTTTCTATTGCAACACGGAGTTGGTGAGCTCACCTTTGCAGGTGTGGTATCCATTTACGCTGCCTACTGACACTCCTAGAGCGGGCAGCACAGAACCTGAGCAAGGGGCAGAGAGACAAACAAAGGACAAGACAAACATGTTAGGAATACAGACATGTTACCAACGAACGTACGCACTCAGCACTGACCCAACCGTTTCCGGCTGCCCACTGTCGACGACGGACATCATGGCCAAAGAAAAAACAAATCCTGAGCATGAGCAAATTAACACAGCACAAGACAACAGAGCTCTCCACAAGACGAACCACGTCAGCCACCAAGCAAACTCATTTCATTTTGAAGTGGCTTATTCTTTTCAGCCCAATAAACCCGCAGCCCCTCTTAATGCTAAGGGCTCAGCACCAGGAATTCCCCACTCCTCACATCTCAATGCCCAGCTGGGACTCCCAATCAATTTTGCCTTACTCTCTTCTAATGCCAAATAGCTGAAAACAGAATAGCTGTGACTCCCTGCAGCCAACACCCCCCTTTTCCATTTCCTCCAGCCACTCTTATAGGGACAGCTTGGAAGTTTAGGAGTAGCTGTGAAGTTCCCAGAGCCCACAACAGAAACTATGCCTGTGGGCACGAAGTAGATATCAGCTCCCCCCCTCACACAGCACGCCCGTGACCACTATATATATATTTGCATTCGGTGGAGGCACCAGCATTCCCACAGGAGAACTAATATCCATGAAAATCATATTTAGAATAGAGATTGATATTGCAAGAGCCAAAAGACCTTTACTGAAGATATTAACTTCCTTATGTTCTTCTTTTCTTATGGAATGAAGCTCTTAAAGAAACAGCCCTAAAAAAATAAACACCTTTCCTATGCAACTGGGCCCTGAAAATTATTCCTCAGAAAATCCTTCTATTGGAATTAATTTTGGGATGATTCCAAGTCCATCCACATTCCAACCCGAATTCCCTGGAGAGGTTATAGATCAGGTTTCTCATTTTCTAAGCAGCCCGAAACAGTCAGCATCATAATCATTAAAATGTCCATTTATATAGGAGATTGCAACACGAAAACCTCTCAAAATCTTTCACCGGGTATGTACAAGGGACTGCTCTCCTATTACTTACGTTCAGTTACCTCTCAGGAGGAAGACAGTAGCCATTCTGTGTCAGCAACACTATACAACATGTTTGGGGGTGGGAAGCAAAGGTTCATTTCTCCAGATGAAACGTCCATCGAGGTGTTAGGTAATTACCAATTTAGAATTTAGTCCGGAAGTTGGAGTTAAGTCCCCTAACTCTTGCCTTGGGATCTTAAATGGTCAGAAAAGCAGTCAACACATCCAATGTGCATCGTATCTGAAAGCAAGCATCCTCCAGCATTGTCCTAGCATTATATTGATGAACTGATTCAGTACCGATTCTTGGGCTAGGTCTACACTATGAGCGAGGGGCGTATCGAACTAGCGCGAGTATAAATAGCAGCGTAGCTACGGATGCAGGCTAGTGGCAGTGGACAGACGACCGAGCCATGCAGAGCATAAACCCACCTGAAACAGTGGGTATGTACTCGGCACGGCTGAGCCGGGCCTCCACTCTCGCTCCCTGTGTTACTGCAGCTGCCCTGCTATTGATACTCAAAGTAGCTCAATGAGAGCTAATGTAGGAGCAGGGGAATCACACCCCTAGCTCGTAGTGTAGACGTAGCCTTAGAGTGCCACCTACTGAAGCATCAGGACTACAGCCTGTAGCCTTTTCCTAGATGTTCCTTGGAGGTTTCCCGTCCAAACACTAACCAGGCTAACCCTGCTTCGTTTAGGGGCTGCGATCGTACGTGGGTGGCTGTTACCTGAAATCCTCAACAGGAATCAGTCTCACAAGTTGGAAAACAGCTGTTTGGTATTTATGTTCATTTCCATATAAGACAGACAGACAGACAGACAGACAATCTCTCCAGAGGCTGAGCCCTCAGTCCCTAAATGCCTTGGAGCAAGGCTGGCTCCTTTACTTTTGTTTTGTAACAAGTTTAAAGCCATTTTCTATTTGATGATGGTTTAAATAAAAATATACCTAAAGAACAACAAAAGCAAACGGAGTGCAGAAAATGACAGGGCTCCACTACTTCTCCTCATCCAAGGACACTCCAGGTGTCCTCTGGGCGGCACGGCTGTAACTCACCTGTCTTTGACTGAGCATCAGGGGCTGTGATTTCTACAATCAAATTCTCTAATGCAGTCCCTTTGCGATTGATTTCCTCCACCTGGGCCCCCTTTCCTGTCCATTCCTCCAGGAGAACCTATTAAAAAACCAGGATCAGATACCAGCATCCTACATTATATATTTCCCACACCAGAGGGCTTATGATTGAAACCAAGTGTCACTGCTGCTTATGCTCAAACACATTCTGCTGCTGAGAACTACGGGTGTGCGTTTGTGTGTCTGTTGTCTAGGCACTAGGAGTACTCCTCTAATACCCATGTAGGATCCAGCTTTAGCACGTTCAGCTGTCTAATTCACAAGATGGTTCACTGACTCCCAGAGAATGAACTGAATTATGGTTAAGAGAGTCTCTCTATACTATGTCAAAGAGGGAGGTTTCTTTGTAATGAACCACTTACAGAGCATCAAGCAGTAAATTAATATTGCCGAACTAGCGGGTCTCTCTTCAAACTAAGGTTCTGAGGACCATCCTTCCTAGCCTATACACCCAGCCCCCTACGGTATCCAGCACGCTATACGTGCCACGTGGACCTGGTATAAATCAGTAGCTTGGAGAGCTGCTATATTTCTGTCTGAGATAAGACAGCTACAGGTGAGTGAACAGGACGTTGCACTCTCTCTGAATCACAGCCCTTGACACATCTTGATTTAAGGTGTCATTTACCCCAGAGAAGCATGAGAGCGCTCAAGTGACCGGATGTAACCCCTGATGTCCAGCAGAGGGAATTTCACTGGAGATGCAGAATTTTGCTGCATTCAAAATAGACTAGCACACGGGGGTTCCCCCTCCCAAATTCCTCTGAAAAGCAGAGGAGCAGTCGGATTGCTTTTAAAAATGAATACAAGACTCTGCAGAGATTTCACTATGCATTGAAAGTTTGAGAGCCCAGAGCGAAGAGTGATGTGTATGATTGCTAGCAGGGCCGGCTCTAGGCATCAGCAAAACAAGCTGGTGCTTGGGGCGGCACATTTTTAGGGGCGGCATGGCCGGCGCCAGAATGCCGCCCCTAAAAATGTGCTGCGGCTGCCCTAGCTCACCTCCGCTGCTGCTGCCTGGGAGGGAGGGGGAGATCCCGAGCGGCCGCGGCGCGCGAAACAGCCGTTTCGCACGCCGCTGCTCCCCCTCCCTCCCAGGCTTGAGAGCCTGGGGGGAGGAGGCAGGGCTGGGGATTTGGGGAAGGGGCGGAGTTGAGGCGGGGCTGGGGGTGGGGTAATTAAAAAACAGGGGGGGGCGGCCAAAATTATTTTTGCTTAGGGCAGCAAAAATCCTAGAGCCGGCCCTGATTGCTAGCACTGTCTCTCGACAGCCCCACGCAGACAGCGGCTTCAGACCTTCAGTGGTGCCGTTTTCAGAGCAAGTAAAGGCTCACTTATGAGAAACCGTTGCACTGACATACAGCACTGCACCCCTGCACTTAAGCACATGGAAGCCCAGGCGTAGCTGAATTAATACAAGCATAAAATAGCTCACAGTATACCATGTCCTGCAAGTCATTACATGCTCCTTTGGTTTCCACACCAACTCCTCAGAGCGTTTCAGCTTTCCCTGCCCACCTTGATTTGCTGCATGCGCTTCTCCAGTTCCTGGGTGCCCAGGGAGGTCTCTGCAGATGGCACATTCCCTTCGCTTTCTTTCAGCCACTTCTTTACAGTTCCGACCAACTTTCGGAACTCGTCCAATTGTTCTTGGCAAGATGATGCATCCTTTTCTCTAAGAGTGAAACGGTGGAGAGAGTTAGCAGCTCGTGCTTCGCTTTGCAATTACTATACCCTGAATTGAGGACACCAGGGTCTCTGTGATCTTGTTTTTTGTTGTTGTTGCTTAGCAACAGCGCTCACTAGTAGCCAAAAATATGGCTATAGCTACGCTGCATCCCTGCTTGCTGATAAAGCGTGCTTAGTCAATGACCTTGGTGCACAAGTTCAGTGTCATCTTGTCCCCTAGAGACCCAGACTCCCATTCTTGGTAAAGTCCAGGTTAGCAGTTCTGAAACCATTGTCCGCACAGAGCACTTGTTAGTGGCCTGTAGCGAGCTGGCAAGTCACAGGGTGGTTGGATTCACTTCCTTGCTATCAGCTACTTGGACAAGGGTTCAGGCTCATCATCGGAAAGAAGAGCCTGGATGTTTGTAAAAACAGCTGGAAAAAAGGAGGAAGAGTTTGCCTATCTACTTCTCCCAGCAGCCACCACTCCATAAGAGAATAAGGAGCAACACTCAAGGACAGAGATACTAAGGAACAGCTACAAATAATCAAATGCTTTGGGACACAAAGGCACCTTGGCAATGGGTGCCCAGGTCTTTGCAAACAACTCTCATCTCAGACCTGACAAACTCACTACATCAAATACATTGTTCACGGGGTATCTATGCAGACTGGGTAACATGTAAGGTCTCTATTGAAAGCTTGCAATTTATCAACATTCATAATCATGGTGTGATGTGCGTACAGGTAACACTGAAGGAATAAGGTAGCTATATTGACGTTTATGCCCTTAGGGTCTTAAAGTTAAGGGGAGTCACCAGGGATTAGCTACCTGGTGGCAGTTTATTCATGCAGGAGGGAGTTGCTCTCTCTCCTTAGTGAGCTGGTGATGTCATGCAAGGTTCAATTGTCTCGCACTGCCCTATCACAGAACAGTCAATGGAAAACCAAAGAAGACAAGTGCAAACAATTGAAACCACTTGGAGGTAAAACAAGAACAGGCAGGGTATCACCCTGTCTATGAATAGGGACAACAGACTTTCAGTATAACACTGAGTGGGGAGAGGCCTCTGCATCCATTCACTCAGGAGACATCTTGTGGAGCCAGGGGTGTTTTCATGACCATTTGGATCCTGGTTTCTGTGAAGCCAGCCAGCTCTGCAACAGACTGAATTTTGGGAGG
>NW_020664587.1:11753229-11793403 GCF_002925995.2 Terrapene triunguis
ATTTGTTTTCCCCACACTCCCTTGTTTCTGGTTGAATCTCTATTCTTTCTTAACTAAACCTACTTCTTTCTTAATGTCAGCGCTCACAAGTGCTGTGTGTTATACAGGAGCGGTGGTTTAAGGTAAAACTAGCAAACTGGAGTCCTTTGGGAGCAGAGGCTCTGGGATTTTTGTGAGTAGCCAGTGTTGGGGCTGGGAGTCACAGGGGAACAGTTCAAAGGGACTCGAGGAGCACCTTTTGGTAAGCTGCAAGGTAAAGACAGGGAGCTAACAGCCAGCGGCCAAGTCTACCTCTCACTACAGCCAGGGGGTAACAAGGTGACCCTCATTCCTGGGTACCCCGAGAACCACCACATGCTTCCTTTAATATTTCTCTTCCACTGTTGTGCCGTCACCATTGGGATGTTGCATGCTAATGAATGGAAGGGCAGATAATCCCTGTGGTCAAATATGCCACATGATCATGACTGGGAGAGGAGGCTGAGGAGAGAGACACTATTAATCTGTGGCCCACCTCATGACTTCCTGGCATGGCGAAGTAGAGCTGTCAGGGAAGTGGGGCTCATTGCTCTTGACCTTGTAACAATCACTTCCTGCCCCTCTCCTCCGAGAACAGCTCGCACTCAGGGACAGCAGGGAAGCTCGACAGGTCTAGGGTACGTCTACATGGCAATCACGGGGCGTGATTGCAGCTCGTAGAGACAGACCTGAGCTAGCGCGGGTACTAGAGCAGTGAAGTCACGGCAGCATGGGCTGTATAAGCCCACTTGGAACCCTGCGTAATTACTCGGGCAGCTAGCCTGCACGGCCGCGGCTTCACTGCTCCCGATCTTGAGCTAGTGACATTCATAGCTCAGGTATGTTTACACAAGTGCAATCGGACTCCCCCCGGCTGCAGTGAAGACAGACCGTACCCCTGCCTCGCCACGTCACTAGGAGCAACGCGTGGCAGGATTTCTGTGGGAGGCGGTTACAACAGCACGCACTTGCAGTAGCTCCGTATGTGCAGTGCTGCGTAACCCATGAAATCCGTTGCCTTCTTCGCTGCCCTTACGGCAGTTCTGAAATCACGGTGGAACTTGAAGACAGGAGACGGCCTCACACTTTAGAAGACAGCTGAGGTTCCTGGGCGTTCTGCTTTCTGTCAGGCACCATCCGAATGGAAGTGAGGCTTATAACATCGGGTAGCAGTTTATTTCCCCCATCTCGCCGCTCTCCATCATGAGCCCTCTTTACCATAACCCTGTTTTAAATGCTGCCCGTTCTCTGGAGACAAACCCTGCATTGTCACAACACCCCCCCTTTACCCCCCGAGCTAGAAAGATGCTCCTTCTGCAGCTATTATCTGTCGCTCCTTCGCTGGCCAATGAACCTCTGCCACAATACAGGGATCTGCTCCTCGGGGGGAGCAGGAGTGGGTTTGATTCGTGGCAGCCCCTGCATGCTGAGAAAGCACGAGGCAGAGGCTCTTGCAGCACACACATTTTCACAACGCCTCCGGCCGTGCTTTTTTAAAATGTCAGTGAGAGATGACGGCATTAAGTTGTGCGGTGTAGGAGGACAGCAGAGGTAGAAGTTAACGTATGGTCCCCAAAGCAAAAACGAACCTTAGGAGGCTCTCTCCCAATTGCTAAGTAACTTCCATCATCGGTGGGAAGCACATCCTCCAATTTTGAAGAGCTGTCTCCACAATCCAGCCCCTGAAGGATTGGAACCGGTGATCTCAGGCCTTACCTCTCCTTTGCTGCCTTCTGCAGCTGCACAAAATCCTGTTTTAGGCTGTGAACCTTCTCTTGGTGCTGAGAGGAGCCTACTGGGAACCCAAAGGAGCTCAGCTCTGTGGTCAGACCCTCTAAAGTATCCAGGTCCTCTTGGTGCTGCCTCATTTCTAAATTCAGCTCCTGGCAGGACAAACAAGAGCGGGGATGAAGCTCCCGTGTTTGTTCAAACAGGAGAAATGAACGGACACAGCCCTTGATACTGACTCTGGCACGTAGCGCCCTCTACAGGGAAATAAGATGAATTATCCCTGAATCAGACCAACTTCTAAAACTCCCACACATCAGAATTGGCTACGGGGAGAATCTAGGGCAGATACTGTTCCCAGCTAACAGGAACCCTGGTGTCTCCATGAAACCACGATGATTTTGTCCCATCCAGTGCAATGGACCCAGCCCTACTCCCTAAACCACTGTCCTAGGGTAGCGATTCCACTCAGACACCCAGGCATTTCGCAGTATTGACGGATGGGATTTTTAGCCATTGAGGTCTAGCTATATTTGCACTGGGTCTAATCAAACTGGTCCGAGTTCACTGCCCCCAGCCAGCTGGACTGGGCAGAATTGTCTTTCTAGTCTAGCACTGCTGCTAGACTGTTCACACACGGCAGTGAAACAGCAGTGAGCTGCAAAGCCCCCATCTCCTTCCCTTTCTCCAATGGCTGAGCAAACAGCTACTGTAACTGCAGGTCCCAATGGCCTAGGATGAAGGCAGGGGGTTATTTACTCTGCACAAATCCCTCCACTTTGCCTGCAAAGGGCTCCTGACAAAAGCCTCATAGTCTGGGCCTCCTTCCTTTTTTAGGCACAAAAACCCCGCTTCTCACCTGGATCTGCTGGGAGAAGTGAGCGATGTCACGATCCGGCTGGTTTCCAGAAGCCAGCATGCGAGCTCTGCTCTCCGTGAACTGCTGCAGCTTCTCAGAGAGGTGCTCATACTGCTCCACCTTCGGGAGGAGGCCCTTCAGCACGTTCTCCTTCTCCTGCTGCTGCCGGCACAGCTTGTTGAAATGCTCGGTCACCTCGGCCAACTTGCCCTGCAGGGCTGAGGCTGTGGCACTGTCGGCCGTTTCCATGAATCGAGTCACCATTTCTCGGGTGGCTTCTAGGCTGCTCTTCTGCCTGGCGATGTCCTGCTTCAACTTCTGTTGTTAGAACACACCCCGAGAAAAGCAAAGTGGCATGAGTTGGCTGGGGTGCCCTTTGGAACTAGAAATCTTAAAGCAAATGACATTTCTAGACAACCAGAAACAGTCACGTGGATTATTTTCACCCCCAGTCCTCCCTCTGCCTTCCTTCCCCACTGTGTCTGACGTTGGCATTTTCCCTGCCTCTGCTCATGCTTAACTGTCAGTCTATCCTCATCCACTGCTTCTGGACAGGGATTTCCTCTCAAGGCTATGTTAACGTAATTGAGGAGGCAGGTAAACAGTTTTAGTGGCTCTATTTCCTAGTTCAGCGAATTCAGGTAAAGGAGGGATTTAATGCTCCCTTTTTAAATGGGTTTACTGACTTGAACATTCAATACAATTAGCGCACAGAATGTTTTAAGATGTCTGCACAGTTCAGAGGTTGGCAAGAGACAGAGGAACGGTCTACCAAATGCAGGCTCTTTAGGAAAGGCAGTTAAGTGAACATCTCACAGTGTTCGTGGCGAGCGACTCCTGGACGGAGAGAGACGAGAGGGAAGCCAGCTGCTCTCCTTCCAGGCTCTTCTCAATCTCAGCCATCGACTGCAGAAGATTCTCCAGTCCTTCTTGAACGCTCTGGGATTGAGCGATGGACTTCTGCAGCAGATCCGAGCGCTCTGCCATCTGACCAGAAAGGCTCTGAAAATGGCTCACGATGGAATCTGGGGAATTCAGCACAGGATAAAATAAATGACCAATAGGGCTGAGTGATTGTCACCTCTGGGATTATCTCCAACACAAATAACTAGCCAAATCACCCAGAGGGGCTGGAGCTGCGAAGGTTCCATTACCGAACTCTTTAGAGAGAACAGGAAAAACCTCACCCGGGAAACAAGAGAGAAACTGACCCAAGCTCCATCTATTCCAGTGTCCTGTCGGCGACAGTGGCCCATACCAGATGCTACACAGGAATGTGTAAGAACCCTGCAGTAGCAGAGGTGGGGTAATCTGCTCCCACTCTAGAGTTAAGACACGTGGGTACAGGCTAACCAGAAACACACATGAAAGCACAGAAACATGGTCACCCAGTAGGACTGTGATAAGACCATTTCAGTGGGGTCTACTGTATTGTCTCGACATTAAAAACAGCAGGTCTCTTTTCACTACTTCAGGCAGAAGCTGCCTGCTCCTCAAGATGTTCCTTCTCCATCGTTGTCTCAACATAAGCAGAAGTGGGGATCCTCCAAAGGAAACAGACAGTCTCAGGTGGTGTTTTGGGAAGTTGGTTAACTGCCCTATTGGCACGTGTGTGAGCACACAAGGGTTGTAGACAAGTTGCTATTACTGCAGTAGCTCCTCTACTTTGATCTCGTGTTCTCCTGCACTCGTCTGACTTGGGGACTTGAGTCCCCCTTTTTAACTGTGGTCGGTCTTCACACTCGCACATGCTCATGGACACGGCTGCTTTGCCCAGTACCTGTGGTTTCCTGAATGCGTCGGCGATCAGGGGCTGGCTCTCCTTCTATCTCCAGCAGGGAACGTGCTGCTTTCTGCAGCTTCTCCACGGGCACCTGATGCTCAGCAAGATCTCCCTGTAGATGCTGCTCCAACACAAGACAAGACCACTAACATCAGCAATAATATACACCAAAGAGACTACGACACACTGGTGAACTGGTCTAGCAGGTTCCATCCTTCATTTAACAGCCCTCAAGTAACCCATATGACAGGAGATCGAAATCAGGATTTTTAGGGTGAGATGTCTGGCCCACGAGGGATGTACACTCAGCCTGGAGAAAGACAGTCTGAAGGTCCCTTACCTTGGCATTGGTGAGCTGCTTCTGCAGCACCGCTGGGTCAGAGGAAACTGTCTCAGAGAGGACTTTTGCTACGGCTGCTTCACTCTCCTGCAGCCACGACCTGAGAGTTTCTGCCACTTCCTGGAATTGCTGGTAGCGATCCAGCAAGGCATTCAGATGGGAACCAAGCTTCGCACACTACACAGGGAAATAAAATCCAAGACAAGGATATGAACAATCACGGTCCTTGGCCTGCTCCTCCATGCCCCCTTTATTTGAAGAAAGTGGGGGAGAATTCACCGAGGGCTTGTCTACACCGCAAGTTATCACATGGCAGGCACAGGTGTGAATGTACAGAGCGCTCGCCTGCCATACGTGAATTCGCTACGTGGATGCTACAATTGTGCAGTAAAGGTTCCAGGTTCGAAGGGGAATATGTCAAAGTGCACTAGAGAACTTTCAGCGCATCACAGCGAGTTAGCACACCGCAAGCTAGTGTGCTGTAGATTCCCTCCCCGGCCTGCCACGCACCAACTTGCCAAAGCCCTGAGGAAGAACTCAATTTTAGCATATGGGTGGAAGAACCATATAACACAGTCCCTGCCCTCTTCGGAGCTCCCACCTTTAAGATGTTCGAACAGTGTAAGTGTTCCTGATGTAGGAAGGTGGAGAGCAGTCAGAGAGACGGTAACAGGGCAGATTTGACAGGTAAATTCCCAGTTACCTGCAGTACCAGCTCCCACCATCTCCACAGCGCCTCACAGAGGAAACGCCATAAAAGCTTTATCCTATGGAGCTGGAAAGTGTTTCCTGTACCTTCGAGTGGAGAGCAGTGTATCTTTTTGTTGCATCATCCAGTTTGCTCTTGACTAAGTTTCCCGTGGCTAACGGCTCAGGCCCTTCTTCCTTGGCCACTCTCTCTGCGTCCAGCACCTTCTGTCCTGACATGGTAACAAACCGCAAATCCCCCTTGTGGGAGATCACATCTTCCGAGAAGCTTCCCTGTCGGAGAAGCATTGGTCTCAGCGATTCAGGGTCGCTGTCCCCTTTGTGCATCCGCTCCAGCTCCTGCTCCGCCTGCTCTAGCCAGGCCTCAAACTCCCCGTGATCCCGCAGAAATTTCTGCAGCTCATCCCGCAGCGCCTGCACTTGCTTCAGCTGTTTCTCCGACTGCGACAGGTTGGCTGCGTATTGCTCCTTCAGCTCTGCCAGCCTTCCCTGAAGCCTCTGCCTCTCCTCCGGTGCTAGGTTGTGGCCCTGTTTGTCCAGGAAGGCCTGTGCTGTCTGTGTAGCTAGAATGACATCTTGCTGTTGGGAGAGCAGCTCCTGATGGCGTGCCTGAAACACACACACAACAAACATGCTGCCTTGTGACCAATCTAATGTCTCTAAGGACTTATCTACCTGGGGGAAAAGCCCTCAGTAGCTGGTGTGAACTAGCGACTCCACACTAACGCCCAGTGTGGACACAGAGAATGCCTCTGGGCACTTGGTTGTATGCAGAGCAGCTGCAGCCGTGTCGGTCCCAGGATACTGGAGAGACAAGGTGGGTGAGGTAACACCTTTTACTGGACTCAAGCTTGTCTCTCTCCCTGACAGAAGTCGGTCCAACAAAAGAGGTTACTCACCCACCTTGTCTTTGTGCACATGAGCTTACTGCACTTTGGAAGCGTGCTAAGCTAAACTGCCTGGGGGCATTCAGAGTGCGCAGGAAGAGTGTTCACGTGGGGAGTGGGTGTGGAGTCAGGAGTGCACTTTACATTTACTACTAGCTCACTATGCACTAACTTCCCCATGCAGACAAGCCCTTAGCACCAGAACTACTGACAGATCTCTCTTCACTGTGCTGGCAAACAGCTAACCCCTCCCCGTGTGTTACCCTGACTGCATCATCTTGCGACCCTGAATGTAAAGTACTCTGCATTACTGATCATACCACTAATAAATTTACAGCTGAGGCAGACGAAAAACACGCCTCTCTCCACTTTCACATCTCCATGTCCTCCCGTCGGCTGTGCCAGGAGGATCCCACAAGTTCAAGGGTCTCCCCTTCTAGAGCACCAGAGCAATGCTGCCCGGTTACACTGGAACACAACTGCATGGCAAGGCGAACACATCCATGCATTCAGCGCCACTTCCTGGTGGCAGGGTCACCGTGTTTGGCAGCACTAAGATCTAACGTAATATCGGCCAGGTAGGTCAGACATGGCGGCATTCTAACCTTCAGCCTCTCATACTGTCGATCAAGGTTCTCTTCCACTCTGTCCACTTCCACTAAGTGACCGTCCAGAATGTCCTGGGCGCTTTTCCCCTCGAGCGCTCCCGGACCTTGTTCCATTGGGCGAGCTTTGTGCTCAGAGAGCGCCCCCGTCTGTTCTAATGATGTCACCCAATTTAGAAGCGACTCAATCTTACTCCTGTTCTCCTCCAATTCTTTGGCAGCTTTCACCTGAAAAACAACAAATATTCCGGATGAGGAGGGCTGTTCTTTTTGTATTTGTATAAGCTGCTGTATCAGGAGAGGGAGAATCCTGGCATCTGATTGATTTTGTGATTCTCAGCCCAGCACAACACACAGTCCATAGTCTTACTCACCAACACACGCCCCAAACTGGGCTTCTGATACAGAGCGAGTGTACAAGTAGTGTGTGTGCACATGGGTGCACACATCCAAGTGGTTCCTTGAGGTACACCCCTGTGGCTTATCTGTGGAGGTTGAGACACTGTTGGATTTTCAGAGGCATCAACTTACTTCAAAAGACTGCCCTGGAAGTTTATTACCAATTCCTGACATCAGAGCAAGGCTTCTTTACTCTGCCCTGGGCTGCTTTATATTACTATGATTATTGTATTAGTATTATAAATACCTAGCACTTCTAATCCATAGCACTCAACGTGCTTTACAGGGGGGAGTCAATACCATCATTTTACAGATGGGGAAACCGAGGCACAGAGTGGAGACACGACTTACTTGAGGTCACCAAGCAAACAGTTGCAGAGCCAGGAACAGACCCCAGGTTTCCCCAACTCCCAGTCTAGTGGCATACCCACTAGGCCATGCTGCCCCCCCATTAAAAGTCCCCCCTCCATCCGTTCTTCATGTGTTACCTTTTCTGTCTCCTGTTGCACTGCAGCAGTCACTGCACTCTCCAGTTCTTTCTGGGCCACTTCAGTCCGCTCCTGCAGAGACTGGAACTGCTCCTTTGCGAGGCGGAGTTTCTCTTGCAGGGCTGCCAGCTCCCCGGGGTTCATCTTGGCCCTGTTGGCCTCTAAGAACTCTTCGGTTGCTTTCAAGACACCCGCGAAAGAGGCGGCCCGGTTCTGAATGTTCCTCTGCAGGTCCTACGAGCATTATGGAAGAATGGTACAACTTTTCTGTGCCATCTGGGCAGCTGGCACCTCTTTTGCCCCCTTCTTGCCCCCCACAAACTATCCTAGCACTGACCTTAACGTCACTTTGCCTCTGCTGCAGCATAGGTAGGTCCCCTTCATCGGCTGCTCTTTGCTGATCTGTCAGCGTGTTCTCCACCTGGCCTAGCCAGGTGCAGAGCTCCTCCAGCTTCCGACTGCGCATTGCTTGCTGCTCCTGGAGAGTCTGTGTTGAGGGGAAGAGAAGAAAGGAGGCAGTTTAATACACATCATTCATCCAATGCCAGCACGTCTCTGAAAAGCAAGGCAGAAGAGTTACAGTCTGAGCACCTGACAGGATAGGAGGCAGCACAGAAAACACCTTTTGACGCCCCCTGCTCTCAGACAGTCAGACAGGCTGCATGAATGTGTATCAGAGCCCAACACTATTTGAAGGAAGGGATCTCTTTAAATACACATTTTTCTATAATTCAAGCTGTCTTCTCTTCTCTCCTCCTTAGATGGGAGACCATGTCACAAGTGTTTAATAATTTCATAGGGGGCAACAATCAAAACAGAGCCCTCCTTGGTACAATTAACCAAAAGTTGCTCTGGCTTTGCCCTTTCTCTCAACCTCCAGAAATTTAAAATATACCAGAAACCCGCGTAATGCCATCTCTAGAAAGGCTGGCCATGCATAACAAGATGGCATCATGCAGCGCTGCAGCATTGACTGACCCGAGTCAGGTTTATTTTTGACACCAGGGTTGGCGGGAGAGCCTAGGGGAGACAAAGTGTTTCTGTCGCTGATCCAATTCCTAGGTTTTGCCACTAGTGCACAATACAGAAGCGCCTATTTGAGCAATTGAGCATGATGTGTGACCCTGACAGTCCTCACAAAAAACTTCTCTTTGCCAGAAGAGAAAAAAAAAAAAGTTTCTTCTGATGCTGTAGCAACTAAACATACAAACTTGTGCAAAATGCTGCGGTCATTTCTTTCACTCTTTAAGATAAACAACAGAAGCAATTCAAAAGAGCGCTCTTAAGAGCTCTTCGGCTGCAAAGCGAGATCTTCCTGGGTTAGGATGGGTGCACACTGAATCTGAAAAAGCAAAGCAAACTGGTTAATACACACAAAGAGATGGCACAGGCAGAGTGTTATTGAGAGCAACTGTTAATAAAAACATCACAGTATTAATAGTGTCTGGAGTGAAAAGGTCCATGCGGTTACGTGGGCTGCAGGAATACAGCAGAGAACCAGGAGCTTGTGTGCCTGGCTGCTGTGTGCAGCGACATTTACATATTATTCAAAGGGCTGTTCTCGTGTGTCTACAGACCATTAACTGTGCAAGGAAAATGAGAAACTACCAACACTGGTTATCATTCGGGTTGAACAGCGCTAGTTTGTGCAGTTATTTTCTGATGTGGGCCTTATAGGAACTAGGGTGAGTCCACTAAACCAATGCATGTGTGATCTCAGCTAGACTCAGGCAGGTTTCCAGAGCTGAAAGCCAAAGGGACTGACCAGCTGTGCCCTCTAGAGTCCTCAAGAACTTGGTTATTTTGAATATTTCCAGAGGGAAGGCAGAAACGCACTCCCTTGAAAGATGGGATGGGTAGGGTAATAGAAAGGAGCAACGGAGTCTTTTGAAGAAACTCCTGCTGTGCCATGAATCGTGACAAAGGCACGCACCCAAAACCGGAACACAGAACAGCAAGTGTTTCACTGCATGTTCTTAAGGTTGAAAACATCTCAGTTAACAAAACACAACCGGTCTCACGACCTTCACCTCATCAGTCTGCTCCACTTGCCGGAGACAGACCTGCAGGACCTCCACCTGAGCTGCCACCCGCTCAGAAAGGTCCCGGAAAGACTTCTGCAGTTCATTGAGCAGTCTCAGCAGCTGCCTGCTCTGTTGGGGGGTCAAGTCCTGGGCGTGCTCAGAGATAAAGAACTGAATGTCGAAAGCCGTTGCATCGAGCTCAGATTTGGTGTGAGCAAGGGGCTGTTTCAACTCCTGAACATAAGAGAGAAAAAGCTAGTCAGTAAAGTGACTCTTGTCTGTGTGCACTTTCCTAAGCTGCTGGCTTTGGACAAGATCCATGGGCAAAGAGAATCCTACAGCTCAGAAGCAGAGAGATTCCAGACAGATCTCCATCAAGAGAACAAGATATTTCAGGCAACCAAGTAGACACTAAGAGCTTGTCTATATGAACACTTAGTTCATGGCAAGCTGGGGTGTAAAACTACCCTGCACTAGCCTGCTGCACACAAAGTGTCCACGTGCCAAGCCCTAGATGTTCTGTAGTGTGCTTTAATCTACTCCTGTTCCAAAGCAGCTTAGATCAAAGCGCACAGGCAATTTTTAGCACGCGGCAGGAGGGTCCACACAGACACTTAGTGCGTGGCAGGCTAGTGCGAGGTAGATGTACACCCCAGCTTCCCACCAAGTAAGTGTTTGTACAGAGAAGCCCTAACAGAAGCACGTACAACAGCACATGAGTAACACAGCGTGTGGGAAGCACTGTTTTCCCAAGTCTCCTCCTTTCTCTTCATACCAGATCTCCCAACGGCGTTGAAAAAAACCATCCTGTCATTGGCATCCTAGTCACAGACCCAGTTTCTCTCAGTGTGTGCGGTGCAGCGCTGGACATGTACCCAGATTCAGAAGCGACTGTTTATAGTCTATATGCCAATCGCGCCTCCAGCTTCCTCGTTCTGCAGATCATGGTGGAGCAGCAAAAACCTCTCCTGGAGCTACCTCTTCTTCCAACACCTTTCCCTCTGCCCCGCACTGCTGGGGTCTCAAAAGCATAGCTCTGTGACCCATGAGGACAGTCTCCACTGCCCAGTCTGAGCACCACTCCCAAGAGACTGTGGCGCTCTGTAACGGCTCCAGGTCGCGCTCTGGAGGAGATCGCGACTTATTTTTGTATTTATTTCCCTATGGTCTTTGAAGGGCTGAGCAGCAATAGGACGTTTTACTTGTTGCTGAGACAAAACAGGAAAAAAAAACCTTGGCTCTTTTCACCCCGGCGTGGCATTATTACTCATGCCCCCAAGAGCACAAGGACTAAAAAACCGGCTAGAATATTGGCATCTCCTTGCACAATAATCGACAAAGGGAAAGCCACAAAGAATCGAGAAAGGCTGGATTAAAAGCACCCCCCTTCCCTGGAGGAGGCCACAATTTTATCTGTCAGGATTAGGGGTGTTGCTATGGCTACCTTATAGTGTTGGAGGCAGCAATTCAAGCTGTTCCCGTCAGTTGCATTGTGGTAGTCACTGCTGTCCAGAGATAATGCGGTATCGCAGACCCAATTCTGCAGCTCTTCCAGTTTCCCCTCAAGCCTTTTATGCTGTGTTAAGACTTTAGCCTTAAAACGAAAAGTACACTAATTAAAACCAGGAAACTAATGAAGGAATGAATGCAGAGATCCCTCAGTATAGGGCTGAGGCAGCATAGGGAGGACAAAAGTCTGTTTGTGAGTTGTACCTTTTCAGTTTCTGCAGCACTGCGCAGGTTTAGCAGCCAGGCCTCCAAGGCATCACTCACTGAGCTAAAGGACTTCTGGAGGTTCTTGGCATCTTTCTCCAAGGCTTTCAGCAATTGTTCAGGGACTTCTTGGGGCTGGTTGGCCACAATCCACTTCACAGATTTCAGCTCCTGATTCACTGGAGAGGACAGATCCTTCAGTTCCACATCCAGGACCTGAGGCAAGACAGTATCATTAAGTCCAAGACACAGTGATTTCATACTCTCACTGCCAGCATCCCCAGGGTACGCCTACACTGCAAAAAAGACAACGACTCACAGCACTGAGTCTCAGACCCTGGGTCAACTGACTCATGCTGCGGGGACTAAAAATAGCAGTGTAGACGTTTGGGCTCAGGCTGGAGCGAGGTGGGAGGGTCTCAGAGCCCGGCTCCAGCCTAGCCCAAATATCTACATTGCCTGAGCCAACTGACCCAGGCTTTGGGACTCCATGCCGTGGGTTTTTCTTTGCGGTGTAGACATAGCCTCAGTAACACAAAGGCTGGAAGAAACTGGATTCAAACAATATGTGTATCTGCTATAATGATTCATTACCATCCACCAATTCATCCAACTGTTCTCATCTGGCCAGGTTACAATAATTCATTCCAGACAGCAAACCTAACTGTGAATTAAATGAATGTATTGGCTAAGCACGGACGAAGACCTGAGCCAGAAAGAAAGTTGGAGAGACAGACGCTCTGTGTTTGCATTTCAATATCTTTTAGATCCCAGACTAAAGTTCCTCATTGTGCTCACAAGAGACAGTGAGCAGCTGCTAACGCCCAGTGACCCTGTGCATAAACCACCCTAAAAGAACTAACCCAGAGAGCAGAGCATTGAAGCTGGACTAATTTTAGTACAGTGGCCCCTCCTGACCTCAGCCTGATGCAGCAGGTTTTGTAGCGCTTCTAACTTCAGCTCTGCAGGTTGAACCTGTTTAATTTTCATCTCAATATCTCGGAGCACGGACAGATAAGACACCAGCTTCTCATCATGTTCCAGACACAGCTGTTTGCTGAACACAGTCTGCGGAGTCGAAAGACAAAACATACTTCAGATTTTGATAGAAAAGTAAAACAGAATGAGATATTTTAAAGGAATTTTAGTGTTTTCTCTCTTAGCAATTTTCCACATTAGGGACTGCTCACTTGCTAATCTTATCTACAAGATTTACTACGGAGAAATAAAACGTATACTCTTTTTCCAACAAAACTTAAAAATAGCAACAAATCTGCAGTGTTATCATCAAACTGCTAAACAATGGGCTTATGTATCTGTCATTTATAAGTAATGTTCTCATAAAATATAACTGAGGTTCAAATGTTTCCCCTAATACATCACAGTTTCATTTGCCAAGTAAATTTCAGTTACTATCTTCTGGGGCTGCAACTCCCAATAGGTGCCCTACATTCACTACATTTATCCTTCTTGCTGTCAACTTTGTCCAAAATCATGCACATTTATATCAAATATACATAATAAATACCAGGAATTTAAAAAAAAAAAACATTTACCTTGGCTGGTTTTGTAGATTCTCTTGAAGGTTCTTGCCATCTCTCCCTGTCTGCCATAGTTAAGCGTGATTCTTGATCACCGATGCTGTCCTCTCTGGTTATTTCCTGGGGTGCCTTTCCTTCTGATTTGAAGGTTGTAGAGGACCCTGCTTCATCCATGGTGAACTCTGTGGTTGTTTCTTTCAGAGTCTGTTTCTCTAGTTCAGGGATTACAGAAGATTCTAGATCACCTGTGGATTCCTCTCTGGTAATTAACTCTGGTGTTTTTTTCTCTGCGATACATACTGTGGGGGATACCAGATCTCTGGTTTCCTCTTTGGTGATTGCTTGGGGTATCTTTTCCTCTGATTTCTCTGTTACAGAGGTGGCCTCGCCATTTCTGACCTCCTCTCCGATTGTCTCCTGGAGTGCATCTCTCTTTGGGGCAATGCTGAACTGCTGATCATTTTTGATATTCTCTTTCAGGCCCAATGCAGTCGCTTCCTTTTCTCTTTCAGGAACCTGTTTCTCACTAATCTCTGTTTGCTTTTGTTCAGCCAGACTGCTCAGCAATCCACCAGCTGTTTTCTTGGTGGTGGTTTCACACACTGATTCCTGAATACTTGAGATCAATTCCTCCTTGATCCTTCTCATCAAAGTTTCTTTGGAATCTGGGATAGGAAGGAACTGTTTTTCCTTGGAAGATTTCCCTAGTTTAGTGGTTTCTCCTGGGATACTGATCTGCTTTGGATTCTTTATCTCAGTTTTCTTCTTTCCCATGGGTTTTAGATCGGTCTCGCTCAACATTTCTGGAGCACCAAGACTTCTGATCTCAAGAATTTTTGCCTCTGGTCTCTGTGGTGTAGTTTCAGTATGCTTCCCTGTTATTTCATCTACAGGTTTGTCTTCAATACACTTATCACCAATTGCAAGCTTGAAGGGTTCCTTAGCATTTATGCAGACTATTTCTTCCTCTCCTTGATCCACAGAAACTGATTCTTTTGATGCTGCCTCTACTGCTTTTGACCCCTCCATTCTCTCATCTAAGCTTCTCTGACCTACTTCAGAAGCCACAGCTGTAGCTTCTGTCTTTCCCAGAACCCCATCATTACTGAAAAAGGCTCTCTCTCTTCCTTCTTTGTCCCCAACACTTTGATGCATCATTTCACCAGCAAATGATTGCTCTCTCCCGGCCTCCAGTCTCTCTCTTTCCTCTTCTGTTTCCTCAGCTACTTCTACTCTCTCCCTCAAGTCATCTTTCCAGGGTTCCTGTGATCTGCTTTTCCTAATCGCTTTTTTCTGGGTCTTAAATGCTGCATCTGGAGATACAGGCATTGTGGCTGATACTAAGGGAGGTTTAGGGGACAATACAGCCTCTCCTAAGAGTTGACCCACTACACCGTCCTCTGAAGTTTCAAGAGGAAGTGATTTCAGCACCTCTTCTTTCATTATACTCATTGTCTTATGTGATCGGTCAGAATCAGCATCTGCAGCATCTCCACTGTAGCCCATTGCTTCGCGTCTAGCTTTGTGTTCATCGTCACCAGTCATCTCCGTGGCAGGACTATCCATGGCCATGTTTTCCTCTTTGGGTGCTGCATTGTGCAGTTGCTGCCGGGTGTGGCGTTTATATTCTCTCCACTCTTCAGGATCAGATGTGTCATTGAGTATCCAAATGCCTTCCGGCACAGCCACTAATCCTCTTTCAACAGCTTCCTTCAAAGTCACTCTTTCCCCACTGTTAGTGTCAACAATCCCTCCAGCCATCATCTGGTTCGATGCGATGATTCTCACCATTTCTTCATCCACCACGTCCTGTTCCAAAGCAGACCTCAGAGACAGTCTTTTGCCCGTGGCACCATCCACAATGCCACCAGTGTCTGCTTGAGCTTGCAGTACTCTCAAGGTGGGCAACAGGTCTACTTCCCCCAGCTTCACAGCCTGCGCACACGTCAGAGCGTCCCCTGTCACCTTGTCCTTGATTGCTCGGAAGGGAACGAGCTCCAGATACCTTTGTCCAGATTCAATGTCAATTTTACATTTCTTTATAAATTCTGAATAGGGAATGATCATACAGCTCTCAGGATCTACAATTCCATGTTTCATTTCGGAAGACAACACTACCTTTTCCATAACTGTCTCAGATAACAATCCTTCCTTTACAGCTTTAGACAAAGCCAGCCTCTGGCCAGAAACAGGGTCAATAATGCTTCCACTCAAAGCCTGTATTTCTTGGACTTCACCATGAAAGTCCAAGTTAATTAGCCCTAATGACACTGCTTTGGGTAAGGATACAAGTTCCTTTCTTTCTGGATGAACATACTGGTGCAGACACACATTTTCAGACTTTATGAGTTCTTTGCACAAGTCTTGATCAATCAATCTATGTTTCATTGCATTATTTACTGAAAGTCTCATTCCAGACATGTGGTGAATAATTCCTCCGTCTGCTATCTGTTTGGTCAAGAGTTGGAGGGCTTTCCCCTTATCGAGAAGCCCTTTTTCAACCGACTGGACAATAGTTAAAGGTTCTTTAGTTTTAGGATCCATAATTCCATTTGTTTCAGCCTGTAATCCAATGAGCTTCTGTCTAGTTTCATCTTCAGCATCTTTTCCTTTAGAAGCTTTCTCTAACTTTACAAGTTCCTCTTGACTGGCGGGCTCGACCAAGCCAAGATTTGAAGCCAAAGTGACTGATATTTTTTTGCCTCGTTTCAAGTCAACAATTCCTCCAGTAACTACTTGTCCTTCTAAAATTCTCAATGCTGTTTCCTTATCCAGTAGGCCAACCTCAGCCGCATCCTTGACAGAGTAGACAATATTACTACATGGGTCGAGAACACCACTTATAGCTTTATCAGATGTGAGTACCTTGTGCAGAAGTTTCTCATCCATCAGACCTTCACTAATGACTTCTTCGGTCGTTAACGATTCGCATGTGTGAGAGTCAAAGAAGCCATTGAACATTTTCATTTTTTCCATCAGTTTAACAGCTGTGTGGCTGGACACTACACCACAAGCTACGGCTTCATTCAGAAGAAGATTCTTGCCCGTCTGCTCATGGTATATACCCTCACCTTGGAGTTGCGCCACCAGCATTGTTAAAGTGCAGTCTTCTCCCAGTTCCATGGAATGTTTGGGTAGCATAGAAGTTTCACTAATACTGAAATCAACTGATAAATCTTCCACATCCCTTTCTTCTACTTCCAATACTCTTGCACTTTCAGTTTTTTCTGTTTCTCTTTCTTCCATTTGCTCCTCATCTCCAGTTTTAAGAGGCACGATTTCTTCTCTTTTCACTGATCTGTTCTTAGCTTTTTCCTTATTAAACAAATTCTTATCCGTAATAGCTTGTCGCTCTACTTCAGATTCCACCCTTCTCGGAGTTTTCTCTTGCATGATTTGTGGTTTCTCTGTATTCTCTGATTCATCCATAGATATGTAGGTTTCTTTTCTCACACCATCTCTTACCATTTCAGGTGCTCTATCTTTGACTTTGTCTATTAAAAGTTTAGCAGCACTGGAATCTATCCCCATCTCCATCAGCATTTCCTCTGCTTCTCTGGGCTTTATCTCAAAGCTGATTCTAAGGGGGTCATTAACAGATTCTTGCCTAGACAATTCTATTTGATTTCCATTCCTGGTTATAGTCAGCCTTTGTTCTCTTGCCGATTCAGCATCAATTTCACTCTGAATGGAGGCTCGCTTTGCAGAAATCTCTTCCTGTTCCTTCAGATTCAGAGTTTTTTCTTTATCCTTTGATGGAAAACTTCCAATTTGTATCACTGGATTTTTGTCATCTCGAGAAGTATTTTCTGGCACTTCTTTCTCTTCTTCCAAAGCGGTAAATTGAAACTCAAGTTGCTTCAAAGCCAAATCATTACAGGGCTCCCTTTCAGTACTTGCACTCTCCCAGTCTTCTATCTCCTCAAGAACTTCCAAACCTTTGTAACCATCCTTGTGAACGTCCAACAGGTGAGTACTCGATCCATTTTCTTGAGCTTGTATAACGGCTTTAGTGAGATCATTTAACTCCCCATCTACGAGGAGCAGCTTGTGGCCATTGTGCAAGTTGATATAGCTGTGGGTCATCAAATGGAATATCAGCCTATCATCATCACTCCTTAGTAGAGGGTGACTTTGGTCTTCATGACTCCTTCCTGCAGAGCCCATGCTCAGTGTGCTTCTGGCTGCAGAGCCTGCCAGCTGCATACTGGGCATCACATCAGGTATGACGGTAGATTTTAGCTTCTTGGCAACATCTCTCTCCAAGATGCCATGCTCTACTGCTTTCTTCCAGGTCAAGACCTCTGTGGTTTCTGGTATGAAGACAGCCTTGATGAGTTGCCTGTTACTAAGAATCTTATGAGCCAATTCAGTGGACAGGATGCCCTGCTCTAGGGCATCTGCAACTGGGAGGATCTCGCCTGACTCAGGCCACAACAGCCCCATAAAGGACCAAAGGGATTCCAGGATCACCAGCGCAATCCTCGAGGCCACTAAATCTCTCTTTACTGCTTCATCTATTGTCAGTCTCTCTCCCGTGACAGTATCTATAATGCCACCTGTCTGAAGTTGTCGGATCAAGAGTGCACACGCCATATCCTGGTCAATCAAATTATGTCTCACTGCCTCGTCCACAGTCAGTCTGTGCCCTGTTCTGGGGTCTACAATGCCGCCAGCAAAAAGCTGGGCTTCCAACAGCCGCACAGTGACTTGCCTATCTATTAGCCCCTCCTGGACAGCACGGAAGATGCTCACTTTCCTCCCGGATTTCAGGCTCACCATCCCACCTGCCAGCTGCTTGACGGGCAGCAATCTCAGGCCAGTCTCTTGGTGAATGATACATCGCTGCATTAGCTCGGTCAGGCTGATTTTCTTGGCTGTGTTGGGGTCAATCAAATTCCGGCAAGATCTCAGGCGAGATGCCAGTTTTGAGTGAAGCTGAGTAGTTATGAGGCCTTCTTGAACGGCCTTTTCCAAGCTGATCCGGCCCTGACTTGAAGGGTCTATAAAACCCCCTGTAACAAGGTGAACTTCTAAAATCTTCAGTCCAACTTCCTCACTGATCTTTCCCTCTTCTATTGCAGAAACAGTGGGCAGAAACCGTTTTCCTTCAAAGCTCATTTGACGTATCAGAAGAAGGGTATCCTGCAGCTCTTGCAGCACCTGGAGAGTCCTGGGATCTATGATGTTTCTTGCCAGGCCTTCCGCCAAAGAGAGCTTCTCGTTGGTCTCAGGAACGACTAGGCCAGACATGATAACCTGAGCCTCCAGCAGTACAAGGCCTGTGTCTTGGTCTATGAGACCTTTCTGCATGGCGCCCAAGATAGGGAATATTTCCACTGTGCCCAAGTCTATCACTCCCGCAACTGTGTCACATCCCTAAAAATGGAGAGAGAAAATAAAAATCAAATCAGAACCACAGAGGCTGCTAAAAGCAAACCATCATTTCGAGTAACTACAGCACATCAAGTCCAGGGATGTCTCAGTTTCCAGGAGAAGGGGGGGAAAAAACCCAAAAAACCTAAAAAGACTAGAGAGCAGAGCCCAACAGGTATGACATGCAACTCCGAGTGCATCTGAGCGAGACGCTCGTGTAAACAACTCTATTTTCTAACTTGCATGTTGTTTTAGAGATCATCTAGTCTCCCGTGTGGCAGCACTGAGACATTTCTGACACCCATCATTACAATAACGCAGCAAAGCGGCAAGCAGCAAAACCCAAGGTTTATAATGTCCCACTGAACGACCAACAGAGAGAGAGAGAGACACACATTTAGACAGACATGCATTTTAGCCTTTCAACATTTCGATGCAAAAGGGGACGGACAATATGAACCCCATTTTGTGCTCCCTAAGAGGCAAAAGGACAAAAGAAAAAGCACCCTCAGTGATTCAGAAATCTCCCACTGGTGTAGTTGCTCCCACAGTGCCTGCCATGCAGATCTGCAGTGCCAGCCACCAACAGGAAAGAGGGAACCCCGTGGCAGATACCAGCTCACCAGCAACAGCAGACCAGCCATGCACCAAAGGGCAGGGAAGTCGCCTCTGCCCATGCAAGTAGGCTCCAGTGCAGCGTTCTCTGGCACCGCCGCCACAACTTCCCTCCCTGGAGTATTTCAGAAGTGACCAACTCTCCAGCAGCTAAGGCCAGGCCTCGGGAAGAACAGAGCTCTAGACTACACTAGGTGCCAGGGTGGAACGCCACATGATCAGGACTGAGGCTCCGAAAATAGCACCCGCCTGAAGTATTTCTGGGAGGTCTTTTTCTCGGTGTTATTAGCGCAAGCAGGGGAATGCTCAGGAGGGAAAGACGACGAAATGGGAATGAGCATCTCCTATAGTACGTACACCAGCGCTGCTGGTTCCTACACTCCCGGTGCTCAGGTACGAGAGCCTGGGATACTGGAAGATACCCCAGAGGGAATCCCACGCAGAGGGGAAATACGGGAACCTGGATTTCGTGACTACTACAATCAATTCCGTTCAAGATGCTCAAACGTCTCTATTTGCAAATGTGTCACGAGAACGGTCCACAGGACGTGGCAGCTTGGCTCTGGCGCCCACAAACACCCCACTTCCAGCGAGTTGGTCTGGATTTACCCTCACGCTCTTTTTTACAGGGTGGATGGGGGGGAACTAGAAGGCTGGCATAACCCAGCATGCACGTTCCATACTGAACAAGCCACAGAAAGACAGAGGAAGAGAGAGGGGACATAAAAGGCTTTTACTTACCAGAGTTGCAGGGTGTGCCCGGAGCAGTTAAAGACAGAGCCTTATGGAGCAGCTCAGCCGTATCACACACACAGTGTAAAGCTTGGTGTTAGCGTCCAGCATGCGACTGTTTTGTTTTTGCAAAAAAAGAACCCCCCACGCAGGTCGTCCTCTTTTCGCTTTGTGTGTGGGGGGGTGCGTTTAAAATTCCGGAGGGTTAGTTAAACTTGTAAGCAAGGATGTCAGTTAATCGTAACAATACTTGACATGAAACACAAACTGTACAGGGACACATCATGCTCAAAATAGCGCGAGCTGCAGTTTTGCGTTGGTTTCCTCTTTTTAATTTGATACCCTGGCACTGAGTCTCGGATGTTTCCAGCCAGCAAATGTTAACACTTCTCCATGTGCTCCCTTCTACAATGAAGCAACCGTACCATGACGCGATGATAGCCCCAAAGCTACTCCCTCATACGGGCCAAGTGTCAATAATAGAAACCCTAAAGTAGCCTCTTATAAAGAATTCTAATCCCATCCCACGCTGCTCTCCGTGCTAATCTCGGTTAGCCGGGAGGCCACAAATCTGGGGGCCTGTCATAATTAGGAAGCAAAATACACCCCTTTCTGCAAAACAGAAATGTAAAAGGAAACTGACACCCCCAAAATATTTTCATGCTGTATAAATAAAACACAGCAAACTGTAGGGAAGACTTTTGCATGAAAGCATTTTCCTTTTTGTGGGAGGAGCAGGGAAAGGAAAGAATGGGCATCCCACACGCTTTGGACCTGCAGGGCCATTTTTAG
Organism: Terrapene triunguis; assembly: GCF_002925995.2. Taxonomy (NCBI): domain Eukaryota; kingdom Metazoa; phylum Chordata; order Testudines; family Emydidae; genus Terrapene; species Terrapene triunguis. The sequence goes on from NW_020664587.1 coordinate 11,773,838, forward strand.
CTTCTTTTCTGGCAGCAGTGAGGTAGGTGGCATTAATGACATGACAATTTAACTGGGGAGATTGCTACTTCTAAGCTCGGAGTTGTTGCTGTAATGTCAGCATGAGCTTTCTGCTGCTAGCAAAGTGTGATAAAATGACCTGCACTAAAAAAAAAAAAAAAGGGAATCACTGGACCGAGACATCTGAACCAGGATAGAAATACGTCTCTTTCGATAGAAATAGGTATGCTTTATTTTTGTGCATACAGCACTGAAAGTGTGGGAGTTCAGATTTCCCATAAACTCAGTGGCCTTGCCATCCTTTTCTCTTGATCTGCTGGACTGGGATTTCACTCCCTGACCCAATTTCAGTTTTGGCTATCATCAAATCATGTCCAACTTGGCCAGTGCTTCAAAATACAGGGAGCTAGCAAGCAAACACACAGATATATCCATTGGACACATATATATACATTTACATACACATACAGGTATATCCATGAATGACTGAAGACAGCTAACACCAATAACAGAGGTGATAGGAAGGAACGTCAAACCCTTCCCACCTAGCGCATGAGTGTAACATGAAACGGAGATTGACAAGAACATTATCGGATGCAAATGGGAGATGGACAGGGGTCCAGCTACTCAGTCAGTGAAGGTCTCTCAGATTAGCTGAGGGTCTATCAAGGTGATGATGCAGGGCTGCATTCCACACAGAGAGGAACTCAATTTCCTACTATTCAAGGCAAGTCTATTTCTCACTAGTGCATTCCACAATTTATGCATGGAGGTGTGAAAAGGTTGCCCATACACCAGTCTCTATGCAGCCGAGCTTCTGGCAAGAGATGCAATCAAAATGTCCTTGCAGGCAGTGCTTTATGTGAGCCAGGACTGAGCCCCGGCACCTCTAGGCTTGGTAGTTCAGAGCCCCGGCACCTCTGGCGCTTGCTGCATCAGTTATGAATGTAAAAAAAACTGCTAGAGACCCGGCACCTAATTGCTTGAGCCTTGGCACCTCTCATTACAAATTTGGCACCGCTTGCAGGTCTCACCCAGGTTCTACATGACTGTGGTCTCTCTATTTTGAAAAACTGAAAGGACACCCCATGGCCATTCTGTCTCCTTATTAGATCAGATGTCCACCTCCCTTCTTTCCCATTACAAGATTAAGTCAACTCTGTAGCATGGGGAGCAGCCCTGATTAACAACACTGCAGAGGAGAACCATCCCCTAACAACCTGGAATAGAATACGAAAACCTCTTCTACTTGGCCTCCAATGACCAACTCAGCCCGGACCCCTGAGTGCAGTGTATGGGAAAGCATGGAAGAGTGGCGGATCACGTGAGATTAAGGACAAAGCAAACAGGCTGTGAATGGCTGGTGGTCATGAGACACGCAACCAAGCAAAGCCTCTTTCACGCTTTGAGGAAAGGTAACTCAGATCTATGCGATAGACGGGATGGGAAAAGGTACCTTGTGCTCCGTCTCCTGGGCCAGATGGCTCTGAAGCTGTTGGAGCTGTTCCGCAGAGTCGCTGCAGAGCTGATGGTAAGTCTCCTTTAGAGCACTGAGTTGGGTGGAAATTTGTTCCTTCTCCTGGTCAGAAAGCCTGCAAGATGGGACAGGAAATCTCTTCATGGAGTCTAAGAAAGTGATATGCAGCTCCATGTATTTCAGATTTTCTTCTCCGGACACAAAATGGCAAGCGCACAATGGAATCCCCGCCTCACACTGCTCATGCCTCAACTGAAGGGTTAAGTGCATTGTCATGCCAGTCACCCTACGCTGAGCACAGTGACCAAATCAGGAATGAAACTATGCAAAATAGCCGAGGTCGTTAATTACCAGGATGGGGTGAAACAGTCGCAACAAAAGTAACTGGTTTTGCATTCCATTTCCAATTCACAAAAATGGTTCCATTTTGGGGAAAAAGTGAAAGTATGTCGGTTTCCTATACAAATGGGCCTATTTTCATTCACACGGTCCAATTTTCAAGCTAAAATCAACTAAATTATCAAAGCTCCTAAATTCTGTTCTGACTGAGATGCATTTGTATATTTAAACACACAAGATTTGGATTTTCATGCTTCGGGGCAAAACTGGTCATTTTAGCCAAAAGCAAAGTTTCTGGGTTGTAAAATCGCCTGGAACGAAACTGGGAATCTCTATTGGGGCGAATTTTTGGACAAAGCTTGCCATTTTCACCTACACCACGGTCACCTGGATTCAAAGAATACCTGCCCACCAATGGAATCTCATCAGCGTGGTCGAGTAATCTGGCCATTAGAATAATTTGAGGTTAATTTTCTTTGTATTTATCATCACCTTCTCTTCTGACAAAGAGGTGTACTACCCTTTCTCAATCTCCTCTCTCTTAGGGTACGTCTATACTTACCTCCGGGTTCGGCGGTAAGCAATCGATCTTCTGGGATCGATTTATTGCGTCTTGTCTAGACGCGATAAATCGATCCCGGAAGTGCTCGCCGTCGACGCCGGTACTCCTGCTCCGCGAGAGGAGTACGCGGAGTCGACAGAGGAGCCTGCCTGCCGCGTGTGGACCCACGGTAAGTACCTTGTAGTTCGAACTAAGATACTTCGACTTCAGCTACGTTATTCACGTAGCTGAAGTTGCGTAGCTTAGTTCGAACTGGGGGGTTAGTGTGGACCAGCCCTTATTCACCACTACTTGTACTGTACTCACTTGTGGCTATGTTTTGCAAGGAAGATCTGTGCAGTTTTGATGGCCTCTGAGACCTGCTCTTTCCTTGCAGCCAGCTCCTCACTTAGAGCCTGTTGAGAACAAGAGGAAAGCTAAATTCCAGGCTGGAAAGAAGGGAAGCAATTCCCCTGAGGTTACAGCACATGCTCAGTGTTACACAGGAGGCATCAAGGTTGCTTTCCTTCAGTGGTTTTGGAAAGCTCAGTTAGAACGAGCAGGACAATGTAGTTTTAGTATGTATAACAGCAGTATGAAAATGACTAGGTACAGGTACCATGCATATATCAGAGAGAGAGAGGGAGGGACACAGGCCTCCTGATTTACCTGCTGCTCCGAGATGGATTTCTCAATGTCTCTCAGCTCTTTGCTCTTGAGTGGACCAGTCCTGACTTGCGTGCTCTGTTTCAAACCAGAGACCCAGCCCAAGAGTTCTTTCACCTTGTCCACATGCTCCTGCTTCTCTTCCTCGACTGCTTTCTACGCATGGGGGAGACAGGAACACATCCCGCATTAATGTACTGAGGGGCCCAGAATTACTGCAGCCAGAACCCAGCACCAATCAGACATAGAGCCGTTCGGTGGAAGGAACTGAAATATGCTCTAACCAGGAAATGGGAAAGGGGTCTGAAGCAGAGGAAGAATCACTGGCAGAAACTGACGACTGGGCCTGGGAGTTCTGAATGTGCTAATTATGAATTTAGAATCACAGAATCATAGGGCTGGAGGGGACCTCAAGGGGTCTTCTAGTCCGGTCCCCTGCACTCATGGCAGGATAAGTATTATCTAGATCATCCCTAACAAGTGTTTGTTTAACCTGCTCTTAAAAATCCCCAATGATGGAGATTCCACAACCTCCCTAGGCAATTTATTCCAGTGCTTAACCACCCTGACAGTTAAGACGTTTTTCCTAATGTCCAACCTATACCGCCCTTGCTTCAATTTAAGCCCATTGCTTCTTGTCCTATCCTCAGAGGTTAAGAAGAACAATTCTTCTCCCTCCTCCTTTAACAACCTTTTATGTACTTGAAAACTGTTCTCATGTCCCCCCTCAGTCTTCTCTGCTCCAGACTAAACAAACCCATTTTTTCAATCTTCCCTCACAGGCAATTTTCTAGACCTTGAATCATTTTTGTTGCTCTTCTCTGGACTTTCTCCAATTTGTCCACATCTTTCCTGAAATGTGGTGCCCAGAACTGGACACAATACTCCAGGGAGGCCTAATCAGCGCGGACCAGAGCGGAAGAATTACTTCTCGTGTCTTGCTTACAATGCTCCTGCTAATACATCCCAGAATGATGTTTGCTTTTTTTTTTTTTTTTTTACACCGGTGTCTCATTTTCACTCACCTTTAGCTTATGATCCACTATCACACCCAGATCCCTTTCTGTAGTACTCCTTCCTAGGCAATCATTTCCCAGTTTGTACTCCACTGATTGTTCCTTCCTAAGCATTTGTCCTTATAGAATTTCATCCTATTTTCTTCAGACCATTTCTCCAGTTTGTCCAGATCATTTTGAATTTTAATCTGATCCTCCAAAGCACCTGCAACCCCTCCCAGCTTGGTATCGTCTGCAAACTTTATAAGTGTACTCTGTATGCCATTATCTAAATCATTGATGAAGATACTGAACAGAACTGGACTCAGAAGCGATGCCTGTGGGACCCCATTTGTTATGCCCTTCCAACTTGACTGTGAACCACTGATAAGTACTCTCTGGGAATGGTTTTCCAACCAGTTATGCACCCACTGTATGGTAGCTCCATCAAGGTTGTATTTTCCTAGTTTGTTTATGAGACGGTCAGGCGAGACAGTACCAAAAGCCTTTCTAAAGTCAAGATATATCACATCTACTGCTTCCTGCCCTCCCCCCAATCCACAAGGCTTGTTACCCTGTCACAGAAAGCTATTAGGTTGGTTTGCCATGATTTGTTCTTGACAAATCCATGCTGACAGTTACTTATCACCTTATTGTCTTCTAAATGTTTGCAAATTGATTGTTTCATTATTTGCTTCATTATCTTTCCGGGTACTGAAATGAAGCAGACTGGTCTGTAATTCCCTGGCTATAAAATATCCTTACTTCCTCTTCTTCCAGCCGCCGGAGAGCATCACTGATGTACTTTACGTGCTGTGTGGTTAACGTTACCAACGCCGTATAGCGAGTCCGTAGATCCATGAACTAAAAACAAAAAACAAAAAAAACAAACCACCATGTGTCAGTCGGAACTCTGGCTGACACAACCACAGTACTTTACAGGGTGAGAAATGGATACAGCACCTCTCATTCGGAAAGATCCCCAAGCACTTCACAGACTAGATACGTTACAGCACCACTGAAATGCAGCAACTCTGAGATGGAGGGTGGCAGCCACCTGACGCACGGCATGCTGCACAACAGTGGGGAGGGAGGGGAAGTTTTGGTCGAGGACACTGGGGCAAACCTTCTACTCTTATAAAAAGACCATGGGATCTTTAATATCCACATGGAGCAGACAGGACCTTGGTTTTTAAAGGTCTCATCCAAAAGATCCACACACAGTATACTGCATGGTACTCTGTTTATTTACCTTGGAAGGATGAAGGGCTGAGTCGACCCTGTTGGGATTTGAACCTGTGGTTCCAAGGAGTCTAGGTATTTCATACCTGATGCTTAGAGCACTAAGCCATCCTCTCTGGCTAATAAAAAAAACAGTGAGGGTGGAAATTTTTATGTAAGAGTTCAGCAGAAAGGAGCTATTTTCACAGACAGGCCGCTCGTCTGTCTTCTAGGAGCAAAGGAACCTCTCCCATGCAAGGCCAGGCAGGCAGGCAGGCTGCTTACCTCTTGGGTGATAGCATCCGAGGAGGAAAGCATGCGTCTGCGTTTCACGGGAGATTTCTGCTGGGATTCCACGAACGCCCTGTATGTCATGAGCTGCAGCTCATAGTCCTGGAAATAAAAGAAGGCGGGGTGTGTGTGGGGGGAAGGATTTTGAATTGTTACCTATTTATTCTAAGCTTGGCATTTTCAGGTCTCTTAGCAGCTAATTCCCGCTCTCCACACATAGAGCCAGAACCACCAAAGCCAACAACAGAGGAGTTTTGCCTCTCTCCTGGCTTAGGAGAACGGAAGATGCAGGCAAGGCTTGTGCAGTTGACACCGAGCCCTGTGTTCGCCTCGGATTTAAGAATCGTGTCATTACCTTGACAGCAGCAGAGTATTGCTGTGAGAATTTCTGACACTGGTCCAGCTTGGCTTGATTTCTGTCGATTACCACAACCAAAGCCTTTGACAAAAAACAAAAGAAAAAAAGTTTTCCCCCTGCCTTTTAAATGAAATTTTCCTCTTATTTCCTCTCTGACTCACGGCCACGTCACTTTCATATTGAGCTTGTTCTCTAGAGACCTCGAGCAGCAGAACAGGTGACATTCCTGCCCTTCCATCCGCCCATACGTTAAAGAGACACTATGCACGGTTTGTGATCCTCTAAGTCTGACCTCCTGTATAACAGACCATAGAACTTCCCTAAAACAAGTCCCTGAGCAGATCTTTTAGTAAAACAGCCAGTCTTGATCTAAAAACTTGTCAGTGATGGAAAATCCACCATGACAGTTGGTCAATTGTTTCAATAGTTAATTACAGGTCTGTCGCATCTTACGCGCATTTAACATGCGCGATTTCAGCTTTACGTGGTCGGCAAAACCGAGAAAAATAACAACTTTAATACTGTACCTGTAGTGCGGGCGATTTTGCCCACCATTCAACTCAATGTAATTTTGACTAGACGCGGTTTTCGCTTTACGCGCTAACCGCAGAACGGAACCCCAGCGTAAGATGAGACTCGCCTGTATTTTCACTGCTAAAAATGTACGTCTTATTTCCAGTCTGAATTTGTCTAATTTCAACTTCCACGTTTTTGAATCGTATGAGGTCTTCCTCTGGTAGACCAAAGAGCCCATCATTAAATATTTGTTTCCCATGAAGATAGCTAAAGACTGTCATCAAGTCACCTCTTAACCTTCTCTTGGTTAAGCTAAATAGATGGAGCTCTTTGAGTGTATTACTTCAAGGCATGTTTGCTACTCTTTTAATCATTCTTGTGGCTCTTTTCTGAACCTTCTCCAATTTATCAACATCCTTCCTGAATTGTGGGCACCAAAACTGGACATAGTATTCCAGAAGCAGTGTGCCAAATAGAGTGGTTAAAAAACCTCTCTTCTCCTACTCACGATTCCTCTATGTATGCATCCCAGGATCGCATTAACTCTTTTGGCCACAGCATCACATTGGGAGCTCATGCTCAGCTGAGTATCCACCATGATCCCCAAATCTTTTTCAGAGTCACTGCTTCCTAGGCTAGAGTCCCCTATTCTGTAAGTATGGCCCACACTCTTTGCTCCTAGATGTACATATTTACATTTAACTGTCTTAAAACACGTATTGTTTGCTTTCACCACGTGATCCAGATCATTCTGAATCAATGACCTGTCCTTTTCTTTATTCACCACTCCCCCACACGTTTGTGTCCTCTGCACACTTTATCAGTGATGAATCTCTATAATCTGTATAAGCCCTCCTGACACTTAAAGATTCTTTGGTATGATGAAGTGGCTTATATTTCTTGTTAAACAGCCATTTTAATTTCAGCTCTTTCAGTACAGAGAGGAAGACATCAGTGTTCGTCAAACAAGAAACACAAAATCAACAGGGGGAAAACATTTTCCTTTCTTTAAAGCCCATTCGGAGTATTTATTTGCTGTTCATGAAAGGAGCTGGACTGAGACTAGTGGAGACACACAACTTATCTACAGAACAGGTACGGGGCAAGCTTCTCCCACAACGTCCCACCAACATGCCTCAGCACCTCCAGGAGTGGAGAAGGTAACTCAGCCTCCGTGTCCATTTTACGGAGACGAGAAGGGAGTATTACCTAGGTCTCTCTCTTCCTTAAGTACTGTAGCATGAGCGCTTCATGATCTTTAATGCATTTATTCTCACCACACCCCTGTAAGGCAGGGCAGTGCTACCATCCCCATTGTGGGGATAGGGAACTGAGGCACAGAGAGGCTAAGGCCCAGATTTTAAAAAATATTTAAACCCCTAACTCCACTGAAATCAATGGAAGTTACACACCTATATACCTTCAAAAATGTGGGCCTAAGTGACTTACCCAAGGTCACCCAGGCAATCTGTGCTGGAGCAGAGGCTTGTACCAAGTTCTCCCATGTCCCAGCTAGCACCCTAACCACTGGCCCTTTGTTCCTCAGTGCCTCTGATGGGACCACTAGGTGCTACCAGGAGACCATAGGTGAATGAACTGCTGACAGTGGTAACATTCAGTTATTACCCTTCCGGGATGCATCTGCTACAGGTGAATGCACATACATTATTGAAAATCCCATGAATCATTCAGCCCTTAAGAGAACAACGATTTGAAGCTTACGAGACAAAAGATTTATTAAAAACAAAATAAATACTTGTCCGACTCCTTTCAACAACCCTATTCCAGTTAGAAGAGTGCCATTTTCTCTCTTACCGTCTGCTGGCTCAGCTGTTCAGAGAGCACCCTGCTGTCCTCTGCTTGCCCAGGTTTCATCAATTCCTGCTGGGCAGTGGTTTCCTCAATCCACTGGATCAGCTCTCCGTGACACTCCCGGTAATCCCTCAGCACCTCCTGGATACTCTCCAGATCTGAACAGCTGAAAGGACCAATGCAAAAAGGAAACCATCACCAAACTCAAATCATTGTGTCAAAACAATGGTTCAAGATCCAGCCACATGCAGAGAAACCTCTAAAGCCGATGCTTCCCTGGGGATATTTATAGAAGCCACAGGTACAGCTCTGCAGGACAGGGAGCATGACGGGTGTTTCCAGCCAAGCTGTGGTTTGTTAAGGGTGGCAACGTCTCCAATCAGTAAAGATCCAAAGATCCAGATCAGAACTGAAAGAAGTTCCATAGAATCAGCCTGGCAAAGGTTAGCAGCTGCTAAGGGAGCCTGTAGGATAGGCAGGGGGTGGTAAAGCAGAGAAAGGGAGTTAAGAACTCAAAAGATGGAGTTGGAGGAGCAGAAGAGAGAAAGAGAAACAAGTCCTGCCGTTCCCTCAAATGGAAATAGTTCCTATATTTAATGGTGGCATTTGTCACCCTGGCTGCTAGCTGAAGTCACAACTGGAAAAATGCCATTGCTAGTTCCAAGTCTGGCGCAAGCTCCCATCAGAGGCACTGCCAGAAAAGCAGCAAGAACAAGGAGGGCATGTCTCACCGGGTTTCAATCTGAGAGCCAACTCTCTGCCAGCGATCCCACAGCTGGGCTCCCTTCTCCTGGTACCGCTCTAGGTCCACGCTGCGTTCTTGCTTCAGACGATACAGCTGCTCTCCCATGACTTTAGCCTTTGCCACATCCTCTTCCAACGAAGAGAACACGGGGTTCTTGTTCTTCGAATCACTGAGCCATTGCTTTAACAAACAACAAGACAGCTAAAGTCATATTACCAAGACCAGAAAGTTGAGCTGAAGTTGCTGGCGGGTATGTACAACATGGAATTCTCCAATCAAACGTAAGCATCTAAATGTACAGAACAGTTAAGACAGGAGAGAGAAATATCTAGCTCTGCCTTGTGTTGCCCTGTGGAGTTCAGGAACAATTATCAGCTCCATAATCTCCACCATCTGGCTGAATCTAGGACAGGGAGTTGCAAAACGTAGGGATCTGTAGCCCAGCTCAGAGCAAGTCATGATGGTGCACTCAGCATCGCCGAGTTACGCACGCTGCGGCTGCCAAGTGCAATTAGCACCAGCCGTGCAAAAAAGCAGAAGCGACGGTGCCTGCCAAGGCAGCTGTTGGACCTACAGTTCACAAAGCAGTAAGGATCGTGTGGACTCAATTAAAGCCTCCAATCACTCACCAGCAAGCAGGGGGGATGGACCACCATGCAAATTCAGTAAGGAACGGGGAGGATCCAGTTCAATGAATGCCAGAGCTCATGACTGGAGTGATTCTAGTTTCTACTGGATGCTATTGGAAGCATAATGTTACTAACCTGTAACGTAGCTCTGTGAGACTGAATAGCTGTTAGATCAGCAGGGACTGCCTCCTCTTGGCTCAGTTTCACTTCATACCCCTTGACCAGGGACTCTGCTCCTTGAGTACCACGAACAATAACATCCACCATCTTTAACCTATCGTGTAAAGACAAGAAGGAAACGGGACTTCTCACACTGAGGACATTCTGCATTGTAAAGTCATTTGGATCATAAGCACTGGAGAGGAACAGAACAGATCGCTTTGGATCATACCCAACATTCCCATTTGAGTAGCAGGAAGAAAAGGCCGTAATGGAATCTAGATTCTGAGGGGAGAAGCCCGTAAACACAAGCCCCTATATATCTGCCCCTGAAATTCTAAAACATCTTCAATTAAAATGGAAGGGATCAAACGGAACAGAACACAGAAGCAGCCTAATCTAGTGGTATGAGCTCTAGAATGAAAGACTGGAATACCAGCGTTTAACCCCAGTTCTCACAGCAACTCCAGCAAGTCACTTCATCTTGGCGTTCCCATCCCCACAGTGGGAATCATTAGTCACCTCAACCCTAACACTCAAATATTCTGGAGCACCACTGCCTGGCACCCCTCGGAGCTCTTGAATTTACAGCGTCTCCTAGACATTCCTAAGCCCCCTTAAGAAGCATGAGAGCAATTCCTACCCTCACCCAGTTTCAGAGAAGGTAGCCATGCAGCATAGCTAATTCTGCCCATATAGAATTCTCTCTCAACTCCAGAAAATAGGCACGTTCTGACTCACTTATCCAAGTAGATGGAAGAGAGTCCATACACGTGATCCATCTTCTCTACCAGTAGATTGAGCTCAGAACGCAGGTGTGGGGCACTGGACCCTGTTGGAGACTTGTGTAGGAAGCTGTCACATTTCTCAGAAACATGCTGCAAGTCAGACTTCAGCTGCCGTAAATCCTCCTGCATACGCTGTGTGGAGGCAGAGAATTAACATCAGCATAAAGTGCAGACACCCAGGAGACTGAAGCAAACGTGAACAGGATAAGATGCAAGGAGCGCCCAGTATCAGACCTTTCCAGCTTAAAAGTCTATTGAGCAGAATCATTTGACGTCTAAATGGGGCTTGTAAATTCTGCAAATTCTTCATTCCTTTCCATTATCAGATCAGGATGCTCTGGTCTCAGTGGTGGCAAAGGCCACCTGCAGTCAATGCTTTGGGAACTGTTGCTTCTTATACCTTTTTATCCAGATTTAAAGAAGGAATACTTTATGCAATGGACGTTTGCCCAGCCAGCCTGTGAAAAAGGCAGTATTTGCTAGTCTCAGCACATAAAAAGGAGAGAGATCTTTGCAGATTTCTTCCCATGGGTTTATATTTCTCCTCAAGTGGTCACTCAGTGGATTGAGAGATAGGCCCAGGCTATATGACAATAGACATTTTCCCCTTGGGGATCTGAAGCGAGGAGACATCATGGGGTGGGCGAAGGTGAAAAATGCAAAAAGGCGGCGAGGCAAGAGAACAAAGATACCTTCATTGTCTTTCTGACCTAAGAGTAAAACGTTACCTCTATAGGATTGCTATGTGAAGCAGGTGAGTTCCCTATATAAAATTTATGCCAGGGTATCAATGCCCTGTGAAGCAGCTCTCTTAAGACCAACAGTGGGTTCCCTCAAACCTGCAGGAAGTACTGACCTCCTGCTCTGCAATGCGCAAGGTGTTTTCCTGGATAGTATCACCGTCTGTTCTGGTGCTGCTTGGGGCCTGGATTCGCCTCACTAGTCTCTGTTCGCACTCCTCCAGGCGCAGACGGATGTTCTTTAGCTCAGAGAGATATGTCCTGGCAAGGGTCTCATCTTTGTCCTCTGTTAAGTCACAAACATACAAAAAAACCCACCCCATCTAGGATCAGTCTCTATTAGGAACCATAGACCCAAGTGGCTGCACTCTTCTGCCCAGAGAGAAGTGAACACAGAGCTCTCTACTCAGATGGAAACCAAATTTTTCAAGAGCTGTGAGGACCTAACGTTTAACCACTGGCAGCAGAGCAAGGACCCCACTACCCAGACCTAATCGGCGCTATTTGCCAGCACTATTTCTCCCCAACAAAGGCCGCACATTCAAATGAACAGCAGGGAAGAGAACAGCCATTTGCAAAGCTAACATTCACAAGCTAGTCTAAAAATTAAGAGCACCTGTAGATCCCTCATCTCTATCAGCCCCCAGAGCTCCACGTTAGTCTATTAACCCTCCCAGCTCACCATTCTCCATGGACTCCAGCAGCTGTTGGAAGTGCTCCTTGCTGGACTTCACTTCTTCCTCCAAGCGCAGCCGATCGGCCCCAGAGAAGAGCTCCGAGTCCCGGCTGTCCTGCAGGAAGTCCTCACAGTGCGCCTGGAGGCTCTTCATGGCTTGCTGGCACTCTCCTTGGGCCAGAGATCGTAGCTGTGGAAAACCAAAGACGAACGATAAGGAACCATGCACCAAACTGCCCTGACCAAGCTCCCAGTTACTGCGAATTACCCGGCTGCGTCTCTCATTTCTCACACCCAGCCGTAAGCATTAATTCACACGCTCTTTTCCTAGCAAGACACCCATCTTTTCAAGGGTGACAGCCACTGCCAGAAGGCAGATTCTAGTGAGTCTCCCCTTCTCGGACAGGACAGCTCTTTTGGTCACGCTATGATACAGCACTGCCTTTAGAGGCCAGCCATTGTCTTGCCTGGGTTTTTATCTCGCTCCCCCCACTACAATAATCTTTATTGCCTGAACAGAGCTCTCCTATGCTTTCAAGGAAAGAGGAAAGACATTATGAGGCATTTGCCTTCCCTGGATCTTTCCTCCCCTTCCTCATTCCTCTCACCTCCACCTCTGTTCACTCCTAAGTAAAAAGACGCGTCAATCCTACGACACCTGAGCTGATTATGGCTCAGGAGCAAACAACTGATGCTAGGGTCATTGCACTTCTTTTTCTTTGCTCTGAACCCCCCAGAGCTCAGACTGACTCACACTGTGCTCCTCAGGCTGATCCCTTAGTTGCCCTAACCCTTCACCCTTGAATTATCTCTTACCATTTTCCTTGTATTCCCTACCCAGGCAAGGAAGCCTTGGCATCATTTCCAACTCCAACCAGGCACCTGGGACTACGCTTAATGCCAAAGCAAGTTAGCTTTTACATTGCTGGAGAAGACCAGCCTACGCTGCAGTGACCCGGACATGTGGATTTGTTGGGATGCTTTGTACGGTACCTTCTCCATATTCCAGCCTTGCACCAGGGCAATGTCCTTCCGCAGGTAGTTCCAGGAGATCAGGCTCTTCGTGTTCACGTGGAGCTGGTGCCAGAGGGCCATCACCTTCTGGTACAGCTGTTCGACCCTACGACAGGACAGCAGTTCCATCACTGCCCAGGTCCCCCAGCATTCTCAGTTACAGCATGGAGCCAGGCATGTGCTTATTCAAATTCAGCCTTTAACTTTTAGCGCATTAAGATAACAACCCAAGGTCAAGCCTAACCGAGTAGAGCCAATGGTAAGGCTTGCAGAATGCCCTGATCAGAATCAGATGGGAGCCGTATCTCTCTTTCATTCACATGCATTAGATCCCCAGGGGGGAACCCCCCCTCCTGCGTGCTGCCATCGCCAACCATCCAGAAATATTACATCAGTATCTTGTGGAGTTAGCAGCAGGAGCACTGCAAGAGCCGCCTCCTCTGCCAGGCAGGCCAGCCACACCCAGGAGGCCCCTGGCTCCTCTCTAGGCTGGACATTTGTGCAGCCCGAACGGGCGTTCAGGTTTTTTCCCATTCCCATTAATTGCACTGTTTGTGAAGTTACCAGGCTGGAAGCACTAAAAAACACCATTAGCCACACAACAAGCAGGGCAAGGGAACCACCTTGCCCACATGCCTCACCCCTACCTAGACACCAGAGGGTAGTTCAGTTTCCAGACCCACTTAGACCTTGTCCACCCTGGGTTTTTTGCACTGGCGTGGACAGCATTGGTGCAAACCCCTAATGAGGAAATGCTGCACCATGAGTTTGATCGTTTGAAGCCAAGATAAGCAGCACAAGTCATGATTTATAGTGGTGCAGGCACGTCTAACACCAGAGACTTGCACTAGTGCAAAAAGCTAGACAGTCTAGACGAGACACCCTTGGTCTCCCTGCTGATACTGTCACAAGGGAGTCGATCACAGTAACAGGTTCTGTGACGTTGGTCCACTGGGAGCTGAAACAGCAAACCCAACAGCCATCAGACAAAGTCTGGATTTCAGCTCGTGACTAGAAGGCTCCATACCACCACCACCAATCCCCTGCACCCTCCCCATCACCTGTAACTGAGCCCCACCGCATCAACGAGCTAGCCACCTGTTGCAATTAATATTAACAACATGAAGCCCCAACTCCCAGCAAGGATGAGGGGTTAAACTCTTCCCCAAGCAAAACAGATCTGGATGGTCTCAGAATAAATAACCCAGAACATAACGAACAGCTAGAGGCATCTCTTGGTCATTCTAGCTTTGGAATTCCAACCCACCATGAGCAGCAAGCAGTGAATTGCAGTGCTTAGTTACCTATTGGCAATGTCAATTGCCTCTTTGTTAGGAGGGGGGATCAGGAAGCACACAGACGGTACCATGGCCTCATTGCCGGTCGGGCTGATCACCTTCCATTTGGTCCTCTGGGAATTATCTTCCAGCACACACTCATCATTCTTACAGATAGTGATCTACGTAGGCAACAAAAATAAGATTGCAATCAAACACCTGACCCACCAATGCCTTCTGTTGTGGCCAGATTCCTCAGGTAGCCCTACTGGAGTCTCCCAGAAAGGGAAGGAGGCTTTCAGCCAACTCACTTTAAAATCGAGCAAAAGTGAAGTAATTTGCGAATCAGCTCAGAGAGCTGTCTGGAGAGAAAGGGAGGAGAAATTCAATGATGCTAGGATGCTACCTGGACAAGTCTTTGGCTAGAAGGTATCAATTCCACCCTCCTATGGGAATGGAACCTTTGCTACTGCTCAGAGAAAAATCAGGACCATTGGAGAAGCTATTTCAGAAGAGGCAATTGCTCCATCCGCCTCCTTATATATCCCCTCCCTACCTCGCTGTTGTTTCTTACCGTCAAGTACCATAGAAGTGGTCCAAGTTTCTCTGTTTTCTGCTTCCCCACTATTCCCACAACCCTTTGCACAAGCCTAGATTCTTCTCCTCCCTTCGCTCCGAAGCTCGTAGGCTCCTTGCCGTCAGCTCACCTCGATCTGGCGATAGTCACAAACAGCCTTGACTGAGATGGTGCTCTTCAGGACATGGTCCGGATTCCTTGGCTTTAGCTGAACGATGGTTTTGGACCGCCCAACCAAGCTGGCGACGGAGCTCTTCGACTGAATAAGCTGCTCCTTTTCATCCTGGCGAGAAAGAAAGAAAAGTGCTACTAGTGCAGGTGGCAAAAGAGAACCACTAAATCCCTTAGAGTACGTCTACCCTACCCGCCGGATCGGCGGGTACCGATCGATCTATCGGGGATCGATTTATCGCGTGTAGTGTAGACGCAATAAATCGATCCCCGATCGCTCTCCCGTCGACTGCTGAACTCCAGCTCGGCGAGAGGCGGAAGCAAAGTCGACGGGGGAGCCGCGGCCGTCGATCCCGCGCCGCGAGGACGCAAAGTAAGTGATTCTAAGTCGATCTAAGATACGTCGATTTCAACTACGCTATTCTCGTAGCTGAAGTTGCGTATCTTAGATCGATCCCCCCACCCAGTGTAGACCGGGCCTTAGAGTTGTTACAACAACCCTCTTTCCCCCTGAAAGGTGAGGGTCTTCCAGGGCTGGGCTGGGCTCTCAAGGGCTGAATGGATATGCCAAGAGAGTCCCTCTCACCCCAACTGTGGGGGAACACACCCCAAATCAGGGCTGGAACCTTTCCTTTCATTTTTGTGCCATTCCAGACAACTCACTTGCTTCCCCCCACCCCCACCCAGCTGCATGCAAGCATTACTTTCTTTTGCTGCTAGAGACAAGAAAATAACAGTCTTCTAAAAAATTTAAATTGCAGTGTGTATAAAACAGTGACCAGCAGGACATGCCCTCACTGAGGAGGAATTTCTTTTTTGCTGCTTTGGGAAGGCTGCAGAACCCTGCGGCGTTCCTTACTTTTCTAAAGCAAGGAATGAAGGCATGTTTAAAAACAACACTCAGGATGTAGGTGCAAAGAGTTAAGAAGATAAAACATCCCAGAGAAATGGCGCAGAAACAGATCTTCACCTAAGAGACTTCTTTCCACTGTGGTTAGTGGCGAAGCAATCAGAGTTAGTAGATATTTTGATAGAAATTTGCCAGCTGGGGTAAATGATATTGCATAATTGGTTTCCATCAGTCACTGCTGGTCTGATGCTCTGAGATCGCAGTGGTTCTCCATTTTCAGAGCATCCTCAAAACAATCTACAGCCATTCCAGTGTAGAAGTGAGGGTATCGTTACATAAATCACAGCCTGAATAACTTATCATGGTTCAGCCCACTTTGACTTATGAAATTAAAAAAAAAAAAACATCCAACAGAGAACTTTAACACTCCTGCTTTCCACTCTGAGCCCATTAAAGGTTCAATTAGTGCACTAGGAAAGGTGAACGGTCTGTTATTTAATGGTTAAAAAAAAAAAAAAAGAAGAAGAAGTGCTTAAATAAACTACCTGTGCCTGTCCCAGGGAGCATGATTGGAAGAAATACAACTTTAACTCATTAGTTACCAAAGAATAATAGCATATGTCCGGGAGATAGCTGGACTTCACCATTCCTGAGATGTCGGCTACTTTTCAAAACAAGGAGTGAACCACTGTCATGCCAGAATCCGAGTACTTGTGGCTATAGGTCTAAGAACCTGCAGCTAGTGCAGCTGGATTACAAAGAGCCTGACGACCTGACACTGGGAGGAGGGAATGCGCCACTAGGACCCTTGAGAAGAGAGGATAACGAGTCCAGAGGATTTACCCTGCATGACTGCCCAATACCAGCACCCACGTTTTTGCTGCAGAACCTCTGGGACCAAAAGAAGTCCATAAGAAAGAGATTGCATATGACAATGGGATTTCATGCCTCTGAGTTTGTTAACCGCCACTAATAGATTAGTACTTAATCAGTCCAATCTGAAGTATTGAACGAGTGTATAAATGTTAACATTTAAAAGGCTTTGATTAGCATCTGGCCACTAACCTTTATCAGAGGATTAGCAGTTAAATACTTAGGTAAACCCGCACTCATTAGATATGCCAAATCAGTAGCTGGTTGACGCTTCACTCCTTGTTTCTTATTATGCCAATTTGCCCTGTGTGGTTATAAAGTTCTCTTATTGTTTGGACTGCTCTATATTATTCCTGTCGCATCAGGTCATGTGACAAAGACTAATCTGCCAAAGTTCAGCCTGCTACTGCTGTCTTGAGTACTGAATATAGACATACACAATTATCCATACGCTCCCTGCTTCGATTTTATCATTAGCCACCTTGTAGACCTGGCAAACAGATTAAATCTGGATTAAGAGTGGGCATTTCCCGCCATCCTTCCCTGCACCAGCTAAACAACCAATTGGCTGCAGCCTCCAGTTGACCAGATCAGAGTAACCATCTCGGACAACAGAACTCACCCATCACCGTATTTCTACGCACAGAAAGATAGTGTGATAGATAGTGATGGTGAAGAATCAACTCTGGACTTCATTTTCCTGTGGTATACAAGGTCTCTAGCCAGCCTTTTTGCACTGCCGGCTCCTCTTCCCTTCAGCAAGGGTGCAAGGATACAGAGAGAGCCTTGTGCTCTATAAGAGTCCTTTACTGCAGTCACTGATCTTCCATTATAGCTATTAAATTAAAATCAGATTAGTGTAGACAGCGTTAAATCAACAGAAAGTGACACAGTAAAGGTCACAAAGCCTGCACTCCGACACACACAATCAAAATGCAAAGAGGAGCCTGAGACAGGATAGGCAAAGAACATTCAACTTAACTGTGCTGTTGTAGGAATAAACAAATATACCCATTTTCCCTTGTGATGCAAAAGCCAGCAGGCAGTGCTGCTCCACAGTATTGATTGTGCATTGCACCGAGAGCCCATGATGTTGGGGCTTATACAGAACACCCACCATGGAATCCTGCAGCAGATCTTCCAGGCGGGTCAGGCTGGTGTTCTGGTCACAAGAATATTTCCGTTTGATAGAGTCCTGGAGATTCCGCAGGTACGTTTCCGACTCTCGGGCGTCGCTGAAGAACTGCAAAGCCAAAAAGCATTACAGAAAGCTGTGCGACAACACACCACAGGCTATTCATTGCCACAGGCAACACTGAAAGGGACCCACCAAAAACCTCATTAGACAAGTTTCTTCCGCATTTCTCTCCATCTTTGTGCTGCTGGAGCTGTAAGCACCACCACAGGCATGGCCTGGGCTATCACGAGAAATCACATCCCACCAGATAAAGTGCACAGGGGACCCGGCAAAAGGGAAAGAAACAAATGAGAAAAAACTCAGAAGTCCTTCATTTAAAGCTGTGTTCAGGATAAAGCCTATACTGCCCTGCAAAAGGATAAGCGCGTTGTGGGTCAGTTGATGCTATACCATAACCACGGTGCACAAGCAGGTTTGGGTCTCTGAACCATAGGTCAGGGACAGAAATGCAGGACTGTCCCTCCCTACTATACCTGGAAGTAAGCAGCATTCTCCTTCACATGCTGGTCTACACATAAGCAGAGCTGTTTGATCCATTGCCACTGGGACTGCACAGCTGCGCTATACGCCTGGAAAATACATATATACAAAGAAAACCATGAGTTACAACAACGAAGGAACCAGGTGCATTGGTCAAGAAGGGGTTTGAGTCAGTGTTCAGCCCGTTCACTCAACTAGCTTACAATGTTCACATAAGAAGGAAGGATTTGGCTGTAATGAGATGTCATGGGAAGTGCCCTGGAATAGAGACCAAAGGAAATAAATTTTAAAAAGGAGGCACTTTAAGTGGCACTTCCAAGGTAGTTGCCCTCCATCCCCTGGAATTGGTGGCGGGGCTTGTCAGTAAAAAACCCTGCCCTAATAACCCTTTGCTCCACAGAATGTTTGCTCCATCAGTCTCGTAACCATGAATAATTCAAAGTGAGCTCAGGGCCACTGGCTGTCTTATCTTTCCACAGGACCTTGGGCCTGGGCCCTGTACACACAAACATTTATCTTTATTATCTTGGGAAGGGTACTGTGTAGAAGTGTCGTCCTTGTCCTCACAAGAGGCACCCTTATCAATAAAGCTGTTTTATGACAACTTGGAGTTGGTAAGAGCAGTTTAGGGTGGAGGTGGAGATGTGGCGCGTCTAAGCATGTCTCTCAATGATATTTCTTCAAGGGGCTAGCGGAGTTCAATTAATACGGCTTGGCGTGAAACCCCCCAGCGTATAAGCCCTTCAACTGATCAGTTACCTCTACAGTCTGTTTGGCCGGGTGATTCTCCAATGACAGCAGCTCCGCTGTATCTTGTAGAGACCGGAACACATCCTGTTTCTCTTCCAGTTCCATTGTCAGCTCCTGAGTAGCAGATGCAAGTAAAGACTCCAATCAAAATCAATCGTACATTTCTGTGGTAGCTGTACTTGAGTCATTACGTATCCAGGCCAGGCTGAAGAGGAGCAGGGATTTGGGACAGGGGTAAAGCTGGTGTTGGAAACGGCACGGAGCATTTCTTCAGTTCCGCATGTAGGTGTTGAATAAGAACACCTTATTAATATTGTCTTGAAGAGAACAGGAGTATTTGTGGCACCTTGGAGACTAACAAATTTATTTGAGCATAAGCTTTCGTGGGCTACAGCCCCCTTCATCGGATGCATATAGTGGAAA
>NW_020664587.1:11793503-11812353 GCF_002925995.2 Terrapene triunguis
TATATATATATATATATATATATATATATATATATATACACACACAGAGAACATGAAACAATGGGTGTTACCATACACACTATAAGGAGAGTGATCAGTTAAGGTGAGCTTTTATCAGCAGGAGAGAAAAAGAACTGTTTGTAGTGGTAATGAAAATGGCCCATTTCCAGCAACTGACAGTTGCTTGCTACTGTATTTTCCATTACATGCATCCGATGAAGTGGGCTGTAGCCCACGAAAGCTTATGCTCAAATAAATTTGTTAGTCTCCAAGGTGCCACAAGTACTCCTGTTCTTTTTGCGGATACAGACTAACATGGCTGCTACTCTGAAAATTGTCTTTTTGCGGCTACAGACTAACACGGCTGCTACTCTGAAAACTGTCTTGAAGGGCAGTCTCCTTAACCTTAACTGAGAATTTCTGCCTTGGAATGTTCTTAATTTTGAATGGATACAGATATAAATAAAACAGTATTCAGCAGGTTATCATTCAAAGCCTAGATGCTAGGAACTGAGGGAATTCTCAGCCAAGTGTTCGACTCCAGCTTTAACCCTGCCCCACGGTATATTTATTACATGCTCACAAAACTGGAAAACCCGCTGAACAGATTTAGCTTTTCCCTTTGCATTCTACTCAAGCCATTTACTTGCATCTGAAGAAGTGAGGTTCTTACCCATGAAAGCTTATGCTCCCAATACTTCTGTTAGTCTTAAAGGTGCCACAGGACCCTCTGTTGCTTTTTACTCAAGCCATAGTTCACCAGTGGCGATCACGACTGCGGCAAGCGCTGCAGGCTGAGCTGTAGGAGCTCAGAAACCTGGGAAGCCTTAATTTGAGAGCCTTTAAGCCAGCTGGAGGTTTCACGGCAATTTAAAAGCAATACCAGTCTAATCAGTGGAGCTTGTAACTAGGCAGCCCTGTTCAGTTGGGTGCCCTGTGCCTGCACTATACTCACTGAGAAGTAATTCCTTTTGGCTGCAATATTGGGGTTGTTGTCACTCCAGTCATACGCCAGCTCCTCTTCCTCCTTTTCATTCAGCCAGATTAACTCAGCAGTGGCTCGGGACACAAACCCGTACAGGCTCTGGAGATGCCGCAGTCGGAAGCTCGATGTTTCCTGCATACAGTGAAATAACCCACCCCTCTCGTGAGCCATAAATGGATGTTTCCCAGACTCTTCTCTCTTCCAGTGCCCCTGAAGGGGGCTGAGGACGTACAGTTACAGTACTACGTGCGGTCTGAAAAGCATTAAGTGAAAACCACCCACCCCCTGAGCAGGGGCGGCTCTAGCTTTTTTGCCGCCCCAAGCGCAGCAGGCAGGCGGCTTTCGGCGGCGCACCTGTGGGAGGTCCCCGGTCCCGCGGATTTGGCAGCATGCCTGCAGGAGGTCCGCCGGTCCCACGGCTTTGGCTAACCCGCCACCGAATTGCCACTGAATCCGCGGGACCGGTGGACCTCCTGCAGGCATGCCGCCGAAGGCAGCCTGACTGCCGCCCTCGCAGGGACCGGCAGAGCGCCCCCCGTGGCTTGCCGCCCCAGGCACGCGCTTGGAGCGCTGGTGCCTGGAGCTGCCGCTACCCCCGAGAGGATAACTCCAGCTGTGATGAGTTGCTCCAAACTGGGAAACATTTCTCATGGCATGTAAGTCAAGCAGATAAGGATAATGAGAACGGCTTAGGAAATTCGGACCCTTTGCCTTGTACACTCAGGGTTACCGGCTGAGTAAAGCCGTGGCCTCCATAAAACACAGGCCCAACCTTGCCAAAATAACCTGGTTTGCCATAAACAGGTTTCCTCTGAATTCTGAGGAAGACACTAATGTCTCCGCTCTCAATGATTGCTACTGTTCCCTCTCCCCAGCCTCACCACCAGCAGGGTATGGACCCTGTATTCTGCATCCTGTGTCAGGGGAATATGGTGCTGGGCGGAGGGGAGGGACTCTCAGGCAGCAGAGCATGCTGAGGCCATGGGCAATGCCTACTCACCATTAGCTTGCAGTACTGCGTCTCCAGCTTGCCGAGTGTTTCTGTGTAGCTCGTGCGGAAATTCTGAGACATTTTACCCTAAGAAGGAAAAATGGTTCACGTTGCCACGATATAGCTTCAATTTCAGAGCATCACCCCCCCCACATCAGCCACTTCCCCTGAGTTTTCCATGAGCAGTAAGAACCAGAAGCAGGAACGCTAGCTGTGGCAAGTGGGCTCTTCTCTGGACCGGGGTGGGGAGAGGAGAGGGAAATCAGGCTGTGGGGAGAAAGAACCTTCCACCCTCAGTGAAGGAATTGGGCTCCAAGAGAAAATAAAAAGAACGATTTACAAGAAATTGGGCTTAAGACAACAAATCAATGGGGATCAAATCTGGAGAGCACTTAAGCCTCTTCGGTTTGAGCTTTGCCTGCAGAATAAGCTAATGGTGATACATTAAAATCCTGGTTCAATGGGACACATCTTAGATTCACAGATTCTAAGGGCAGAGGGGACCACTGGGATCATCTAGTCTGACCTCCTGTACAGCACAGGTCACAGAACTTCACCAAAGGAATTCCTAGAGCAGAGCTTTTAGAGACGCATCCACCCTTGATTTAACAATTGTCAGAGATGTGGAATTCACCACAACCCTTGGTAAATTATTCCAGTGTTAATTACTCACACTGTTAAAACTACACTATTTCCAGTCTGAATTTGTCTAGCTTCAGTTTCCAGTCATTGGATCGTGTTAGTCCTTTCTCAGCTCCACTGAAGAGCCCATTATTAAATGTTTGCTCCCTATGTAGATAGTTATGGACTCTATTCAAGTGACCCCTCTTTATCAAGCTTAATAGCTTGAGCTCTTTGAGCCTATCACTAGAAGGCAGGTTTTCTAATCCTTTACTCATTCTCGGGGCTCTTCTCTGATGCTTCTCAAATTTATCAACACCCCTTGACTTGTGGCCATCAGAACTGGACACGCTATTCCAGCCGCAGTCACACCGGTGCCAAATACAGAGGTAACATTACCTCTCTACTCCTACCTTTAATAAGTCTTGATAGTTCAGAGTGCTGGGAGAGACGGCTGCACCATATACCTTCAAAGGTGCCTCACTGCAGCAGCCTCAAGTGTATTCACCCTCCAAAGCCACCAAACACTCACAGGATCTGATGTCCTGCCCCTCCTCATCACCCCGCCGAGCCTTGGCAAACTCTAGTGCCCTCAGGTACGCTATCAAGTCCGTGTCCCCTCACCTCGTACATCCTGGCCTCCTTCACGCTGGCGCCCAGATCCTCCACGCTGGAGTGGACGTGCCGCTGCGTCTCCAGCTGAGATTCCACACTCGGCAAATCACTGCCCCACTCCGCCCGCTCCAGCTTCATCTGAAACAGCCACAAATAGGCCCAGTCAATGTTCGCCATCCCAAAGAGCATGCTCAAAAGCACAGGGGCCTGGAGGTGACGTCACCTCCTAGCTCACTATTGAAGCAAGAGATGCAAAGCCCAGCCCCGGTGCAGTGTGCTCCTTAAGAGACTGACCCTAAGAGCGCTCAGGTCAATGTCCAAACTCACACTGACTTCAGGGGCAGCTGGCTCGAGCCCTGTGCTCATGTCAAACAGGAGGAGCTTGTCAGGCTGAATTAGAGACAATCTTCCACTATTCCCTGCAAACAGCAGGAGCACCATATGGGAAACCAAACCCAGCTCAGGACAAGAGGGACTTCTCAGAAACAAGAGTATCTGGTGACCAATGCCATTCCCTGTGCACCAGGGACCAGCTGCACCATCACAACGTTTGTGGTTTAAAGAAAAAAAAGACAGAAACCCCCTCACATTATTCAGTTTTCTGACTTTTTTTTAGTGCCAATACATGCAGCTGAGTCAGCCTGTAGGGCATGCACCCACCTGCATCTCTTCCACCCAAGACAGCAGCTCATACACAAATCGGAGGTTGCCTTCATCTTCAGAAGAGGAGATAGCCACAAGCTCCGCCCGGGTCATGGGCTTCCGGAACCAGGAGGTAGAGGAGGTGTGCGTGCCCTTTGTCAAGGGCTCTGCCTTCAAGCGTGTAGTGGTCAGGGTGGACGGCTGTACCAGCTCCAAGGTGGAGAAGTGACCCTTCCGGTACAGGTTAGTGCATTCCAGCCTCAGTGTAACCAGCTCATCTTGCAGCCGGACGATCCTGGAGCAGAGCGGGGGAGGGAAGACAGGAGCCGAGTTACGGATGTCTGGACTCCAGCGGATATATGGAACGACACCTGTTCTCCACAACGATCCTGCTTATCAGGGGTTTGTCTATCTTCTTCCATAACCCAAACGGAAGAAATCCCACCTCACACTCAGCTTGGGCAGAGCCACTTCCACCAGGACTCACATTCCGTGCTGCTTCATGCAGCGTATTCATGTGTCTCGGTGCCTATCCCCCTGTCAGCGATGCTTTCTCATACCCACGGCCCCTCACCTGAAGACCAGCTCCTCCAGCTGGTAGTATTTCTCATCTCGGAGGATCTGCACATCCACCTGCAGCTGCCGGATGAGCCCCTCGCACTCCTGCAGGTACATGACCACATCGGACTCGTACTGCACTGGCTGGCCAGACTCCAGGTGAGCAGCATCCTGCCGCGAGAGCTCAGAGTTACCAGGGGGACGTGTCATCCCCACTGTACTGTAAGGGACACGCAAGGCAAGAGGGCTGCGTTCTGGTTCAGCCTTCAAAGGATTCATAGACGTGACGGCCAGAAGGGATCATGGATGATCATCTCGCCTGACCTCCCGCGTAACACGAGCCAAAGAACCTCACCTACTGGCTTGTGCATCAAGTCCATAACTTCTGTTTGAGCCAGTGCAATGTCTTTTAGGAAGACATCCAGTCTCGCTATAAAGACTCCAAGTGCTGGAGAATCCACCCACCCCCTAGGCAAGTTATTCAAATATTTAGTTATCCTCACTTTAAAACGTGCACCTTGCTTCCAGTCTGAATATGTCTAGCTTCAACCACTGGCTCTGGTTACGTCTTTCCCCGCTAGCTTAAAGGGCCATCAATGATCAGAAATCATTTCCCACATAGGTACCTATACGCTTTAGGTAGGTCTACAGTGCAATCGGATTGTGACTGCAGCATGCGGAGACAAACCCGAGCTAGGTCTGAACCAGCTCAAACAACAACAGCAGCGAGACCGCAGCAGAACAGGCTATACGACCAATCCAGGCCCCTGCATGCGTACTCCAGCGGCTAACCTCCGCGGCCACAGCTTCACTGCTATTGTTATTCAAGCTAGCTAAACCAAAGCCAGCTTGGATCTCTCACACTTCTGATTGCACTGCTGACGTACCATATCAAGTCACCTCAGAACCTTCTCTTGGATCAACAGAATAGATTGAACCTCTTAAGACTCATTATAAGGCAGGTTTTCCAGACTGAACCATTCTTGTAGCTCTAGGCCGAACCCTTTCCAATTTTTCAGCATCCTTTTGGAAGCATGGACACCTGATTGGACACAATGGCTAGTAAGGGTCTCACCGATGCCATATACAAAAGTAACACCACCTCCATACTCCTACTTGACGTTCCCCTGCTAATACACCCAACCATCGCCTTCACCTTCTTAGCTACGGCACAGCACTGGGAGCTCTTGTTCCACCATGAACCCCACGCCCTCTTCAGAATAAGCTCAACATCCCAAGGGCGAGGTGCTGAGGTCTAAGCAGAAAGGCAGCTCTGCCAGGCTATAGAGGCAAGTGAGGTGGGTTCCAGGGAAGGAAAGAGGACAATGGACAGGAGGCAGGAGGTGATCCTGGGAGACTGACACCAACACTCACGGCTTGCAGTGTGTTCCTTGCCAGAGTGAGTTTTTCTTCACAGCTCAGAGCACCATTCTGAATTTTGTTAGCGATTTGTAGCAGCAATTCCAGCCTGCGACCAAAGAAATAAAATCAGACACACCAGCCTCTCCGGGACACCGTCAGCCACCATAGCGGTGGCAGAAGAGAGAATTCTCAACAGGGATCCAGTAAGCTCTACCTTCCCACAGTTCAGTACCAACCTCTCCACTGCTGGCCGCAACGACTTCTCGCGCTCCAGCATCTCTATGATCAGCTTGCCCCATTCCTCCTCCACGTCATTGGGGTGGTAACCCTGGGGCAGCTTGATGCGGCCGAATTCAATCCATACCTGGAAGCACAGTAGCAGAACAGCTTCTCTTACCCTGCTCTATTACACCATTGACAGCATCTGAGTGACCTATTCCATTCACACCTATTGGGAGAGGAGGGCACCAGTCTTCTTGGCTATAGCTCTGCATACCCCTAACCTGAAGGTAGCTCCCTCTACACCGCCTTGAGAGCGGCTGCCTCTGTCCTCAGACCACCCTCTCTGAACCACGCAGCCAAGGGGCTAACACACTGCTGGAAGGTGCTTGGATACCAAAGTGATCGGAGCAGCAGGAGAACCTATGCCTCAGTAGGGTTGGCTCAGCAATGCTGCTTGCGTTATAATATACCCTCAGGGTTATTTCTGTTTCTCTGTTTCAAAACAAATCCAAATTGAACGTACACTAAATCTTGAAAAACAAAATGTTCCCAGGGACCAGTCACGCAGCTGAGAAGTCTCTTACCTCTAGTAGTTTATACAACTCCTCTATCCTTCCTTTTTCTTGTTCTTTTGTTGGGATTTCTGTTTCTTTGAAGTGTATGTACTGATTATAAAGTGCCTGAAATGGGAGACAGCTGTATCAGCACACAGCCCTAGGCACCATCTTGTGCTACCACCGGTTAAGCCCAAAGCCAACAACTGGTACCAGACACTCCAAGGAAACCCTTACCTTTAGCTCAACAGGGTTCTGGGGGAAGGATGTATCTGACATGAGTATCGTGTGCTGTTTGATCCAGGGGATGAGGGAGTCCACGCGGTTCTGGTACTCTAGCCACCTTGAATCCACCTCCTGGGCGGAAAAGGGGGAGCCATTTGAAGTGCTAATACTGGAAAGCAGCTCCACAAAGCAACAGGCAAAAATATCGCAGCTGGGCCCCAATACGTTGCCAGCCAAAGCAGGGGAGAGAACAAACAGAACGTGCATCACCGCGACTCAGACTGGCGACATCTGCAGCACAACCCAAGCTGAAAGCGCCTCCCCCTCTTGTGATGCAGTTTCACCGGCACAGAAGGGAAAGCAGGACCTTGCTATAAGTTGCTATCTCCAGGGCATCACAGAGCTATGTTACGCCGCTGCCCAGAGCGGAGAATTCAGTGCACAGTCTCAGGCTGGTCACACGTACCCACGGAGAACCAAGGGACTTGCACAGGAGAATTAAAGGGCAGCCCCACCTTACTAGGGAAGCTGTAAATTGCCCCACGCTGCTCCAGCAGTGGCAAGCTGACATGAGCTCCAACCCCCACTTCTCTCTCCTGATTCCAGTCTCTGTGCTGGGTGGACCCTCAATGCCTGCTAAGCAGCACAAACCTCCACTGCTTTTTTCTTTTTTTTTTTTTTTTTGGAGATACCATCTGTTGTGGCTGGAGATAAGGAAGACAACTCACGCCACCCCCAGTCATGACACAGGGTGCTTACAGACCAGCCTTTCATAGAATTGAGGGTCAGAAGGTGTAAAAAGCAGCAGTTCTTACTATCGCACTGATCCCGTCTCCTCCCTCGGGGACCTTGGGAAAGGCATCGTAGATTGAAGACACATAAGTTATCACAGACTTCTCATCTGGAGATGGGACATCCACATCTGGGGCAAGGGGACAAAGAAACCCAAGTCAGAGGGGTAAGAGGGGGAGAGGTAATCTTCTACCCAGCTGGGTCAATCACCATCGTCTCACCTTCGGCATCCAGCAACCGGGTGACTCCAAGCCTCTCTGCAACCTCAAAGGCCTGTTCCAGATTCTCCCGGTTACTCTGTATCTGCACCCGCTCCATGTCCACCATATCCGGCCTGTAAGACACGGCCAACAGCTCAGAGACAGCCACCTTCACACCTAGCCAAGGTGACACTCTGCTTCTGGTACCTCACCGTGCGTTCACAGCCAGACACCGCTAACCACACATGATACACAGGTACATGGAGACCAAGGAGGAGGAGGGAGGCTCCTAACACTACAAAGGCGGTCGCCAGTGATTCCCCCAAGGTGCCAGGAGCAAGCACTGTTAATGCAACCGGGTATGCAATTTTGCAATAGGACATAAAGTGCAAATGAGGATTAGGACCAGAAGATCTTCACGTTCAAGGCAAGAAAACCAGAGACTTCCTGGCTAGTTCTTTGAATCTGCTACATCCAGCTGAGTGCTGGGGGTACACACTGCTTAGGACTCCTAACCCCACAAACAGTTACCCTCCCCCCTTTTCCATCTTCAAGGGGGGCATTTTGGCATGAGATTTCCAATTCCTTCTGCAGAGTGCTCATGACCCCACTCCTTTCTATTTGGGGGATTCCCCATGGTCAGTCAGTCACTGCCTGACAAAGGGTAACCCAGGTGACAGATGTTGTCTGGAGACATTTTATGATGCTTTGACCCTACTGACAATTTTTGCTCATCTCCTTCACCCTCAACAGCGTGGTCTAGTGGTCAAAGCCAGGAGTCAGCCCTGCTGCGTTCTAATCCCAGCGCCACCACCAACTCACTGTGCAGCCGAGAGGGAGAGATAATACCACTTGCCTAGCTGCTCACAAGGAGCTTTATGAGAGGCTTAATTGCGGCTTCAAGAGAGCCTGGAAATGCTCAGATGGAAGGTGCCACTGAAGTGCTAAGTATTATTAGTCACTGAGAGCAGAGTGGGAACTGACAACATTAACAGCACAGCAGCACCTCCATAATCTGGTTTTAAAGCTTTTCTCCCCCCTTGCTAAAAGGCCAACACTCCTTGCAATTGTGCGTGTGCTCAACCTTTTCTGCTGCCGGAGCAGAGCGCCCCTCCTCCATTATTCTATGTTGGGCAGAACTAGGATTTCAAGGTACAGACTGTTAAATGCAAAGAGAGAACAAGGAGCCTTAACCTCCCCCATAGCCAAGCCAGACTCCTCTCTGTGTACCTGTATCTGTGAATGAGAGCATTGAACATCTTCCCGTCGCTCCAGCACGAAGAGAAGTTGGTGCACTTCACTCCCACGTAACCCGCAGTCACCTTCTGCGTCCACAGAAGCAGCTTCTCCTTAGCGGACATGTCCCCTGACTCCCCACTGATGTAGATATCGGAGATCTGTAAAGACATGGTATCGCTGGTTACACGGCACTTTGGAAGCAGGAAGAACCCTGTTGGGCAAGTTATGCAGATTTTATTTCTATATATACACATTGTACGTGGGGTCTCAGGAGCCAGTCTCATATGAAAAGTCCAAGCCAGGGATCCATATCTAAAGACAGGTTTCAGAGTGGTAGCTATGTTAATCTGTATCAGCAAAAACAACGTGGAGTCCTTGTGGCACCTTAGAGACTAACAAATTTATTTGGGCATAAGGTTTCGTGGGCTAGAACCCACTTCATCAGAATGGAAAATACAGTAGCAGGTATATATATGTGTATAGGTATATATATATATGTGTGTGTGTGTGTGTGTGTGTGTATATATATATATATATATATATATATACACACACATACACAGTACATGAAAAGATGGGAGTTGCCATACCAAGTGGGGGGTCAAGTGCATCTGATGAAGTGGGTTCCATCCCACGAAAGCTTATGCCCAAATAAATTTTTTGGTCTCTAAGGTGCCACAATGACTCCTCGTTATATCTAAAGACAAGTTACGTGAGTACAGCACCTCTATTTTTACTGCCACAATTGCTAGGATTGGTGCAGACTAAAACGAACTGAAAGCTGAGGGCAGGGCAAATTCAGAGTAACTGCACGTAACTTGACTGAAGGCTTTTCAGAGCAAAGGAAGTTTGATTAAAGAGATGCTCTAGCCTGTGAGCTTTGAAATGGACTAATATTGCAGCCTGGGATGCATAACCAGGGGAATCTCGAGTAGGAGTAGAGAGGTTATTTTACCTCTGTATTTGGTACTGGTGCAACTGCTGCTGAAATACTCGGTCCCGTTCTAATGCCCACAATCCAAGGAGGTTGACAAATTGGAGAGGGTTCAGAGAAGAGCCACGAGAATGATTAAAGGATTAGAAAACCTGCCTTCTAGTGATAAACTAAATAGATGGCGCGCTTTGAGTCTAACAAAGAGAAGGTCAAAGGGTCACATGATTATATCCTATAAGTACCTACATGGGGAACAACTATTTAATAATGGGCTCTTCAGTCTAGCAGAGAAACGTCTAACACGATCCAAGGGCTGGAAGTTGAAGCTAAACAAATTCAGACTGGCAATAAGGTGTCAATTTTTGACAGTGAGAATACTTAACCATTGGAACAACTGACCAAGGATCACGGTGGATTCTCCATGACTGACACTTTTTGAATCAAGATTGGATGTTTCTCTAAAAGATCTGCTCTAGGAATTATTTTGGGGCAGTTCTATGGCTAATCAGCTAATCACAGTGGTCCCTTCTGGCACTGGAATCTATGAATATCAAGAATTCCAATTTTTACCACCCTCCCCTTCCCCTTTAAATAGTCTCTCCTGAAATGCTTTCATGTAATTTTTTTTTTTAATTTTAAAAAAGTTAAAGGTTTTTTTGCTCCCCTGGTGAGGTTTAGTAGGGTCTTCTGGGCAGCCTCATCAATTACACTAGCTAAGGCCCAGCGCTCCTTTCTCATCCCCTTTCTCTGTACACACTCCTGGCTGCTGCTTCTGCAGTTTCAGCTTTGCTGCTTCTGTTATGGGGGGAAGGGTAAACACCAACAACAGTGAAACTGACAGTGCACACAGCGCTGTCAAATGCACAAAGCTAACAACATGAAAAAAGGCAAAAAAAGATATTTTTCCTTTAAGCTCTTTTTCAGTTATTGTGATTTTTAGCGGTTACCTGTAACAATGGTAAGTGCGACATTTTCAGCTGGAAATGTAATTTTGCCCTTTAATTCATCCAGCCAGTCAATACAGCCTACCTACACGTCATCTTTTCTGCACTTCTCCCAGAGAGCACCACAAGAGAGCACCCCTAGAGAATCACAGTGGTGAGCGCTTTGGAAATACCTGAGACAAACAGACAGGGCAGTGGGGTGAAGGTGCTGGAAGACAGAGAGAAAAATGCCCTTCATTTGCCCCTGTGTTTAAGAGCCAGACACCACACACTGTTAGCATGTCCTGGTGATTTACCTTGTGCCCTTTGAAATGTATCTTTCTGAGGGACGTGCATGGAGAACAAGTAGCAATACTCCAGAAAAACAAACAAATTCCAGGGCATTAGCAGCAGGTGGAGATGGGAGAAGCCTCTAAACCCTGGTCTTAGAAAGATTTTCCTACCAGAACAAAGTCCTGCTTGGCTAGATGGCTGTATACCAAGCCCAGCTAGAGTCAGCATTGCAGATAACATCTTTCAACAGAGTCTGCCAATCAGAGCATCTCTGCCTCCTATGATGGCTACAGACAGCTTATCAGGACACCTTTTCCTCCCATGCTGAATTCAGAGAAGCAGCAAGAAATCGTGTCTGGCTGAGCACTCTGGGGTAAAGTACTGGTGCATGGACTGGATCCATCTACTGCCAGGAGACTGCAGAAATGGGCCTGTTCTTACAATCTAGCTGCGCTCCCTCTGTGCTGCTGAAGATTCCCAGGCTCAACTCAGCATAAGATTCACCCAAGCTCTGACAGCAACGCCCCTGCTTGTGCCTAACAATGAATGTCTTCATTCTAAATAAATCCAAGACACAGAGCTCGAGCCAGAGTCCCCTGGAATGGAGGATACTAAACTTAAGTGTTACTGGCTAGACACTGCCAGGGGTCAGGGTTTCTCGTGATCACCTTGAACACACAGCACCTACAGCTGACCTCCGACCCCTTGTTTACCCTGCCTGCTCTCCTCCCATCCCTCACTCACTTCTTTGTCCAGCCACCCCTTAGGTATAGTCTGTTTAGGCTGTAAACCAGGGACTGTCACTGACTATGTTTGCACAGTGCCTAGCGTGGCAGACAGGGCAGCTTTGCACTATATCTTTGGAAAACTATATTGTATTAAATGTATGGCCAGTTTGTGTCTCACTGTGAGCCAGGGATTGTGTTCACTCCACGGATGATGACCCATCACGTTGTTCGTTTTAAGAACACTTTCAGTGCAAATTTGACAAAATGCAAAGAAGGTACCAACGTGAAATTTTTAAAGATAGCTACAGCACTCGACCCAAGGTTTAAGAATCTGAAGTGCCTTCCAAAATCTGAGAGGGACGAGGTGTGGAGCATGCTTTCAGAAGTCTTAAAAGAGCAGCACTCTGATGCGGAAACTACAGAACCCAAACTGCCAAAAAAGAAAATCAACCTTCTGCTGGTGGCATCTGACCGGGGCCGTCCTTACCCATACACAAAGTACGCAGCTGTGTAGGGCACCAGGAAATTTGGGGCACCAAATTTACTGGTGCCCTATGCAGCTGCGTGCTGCTCCAGCCCCTGCTCCGCCCCACTCCGCCCCTTCCCCAAGCCCCCGCCCCTGCTCCTCCCCATCCTGCCTCTTCCCGCTCCAGCCCCACCCCTGAAGACTGCAGCACGGCTGGGCCTGCACTCACCAGCAGCGGGAAGTGCAGCAGCCCGGCCTCAGCCGCGCCACCGGTGAGTGCTGGGGGATGGTTCCCCCCGTCCTCCAAGCCAGCCCCACACCCCTCCACACGGAGGCCTGGGCCCCCCCCACCCCCGCGGGAAGGCTGCCTAGGGTCCCAGAATAGTTGGGGCCAGCTCTGCATCTGACTCAGATGATGAAAATGAACATGCATTGATCCACACTGCTTTGGATCGTTATCTAGCAGAATAGTGGTTGAAGCATCAAGGGACATATGAATCTTTAGCGCATCTGGCATGTAACTATCTTGCGACACTGGCTACAACAGTGCCTGTTCTCACTTTCAGGTGCTATTGTAAACAAGAAGCAGGCAGCATTATCATCTGGAAATGTAAAACAAACTTGTTTGTTTCAGCGATTGGCTGAACAAGAAGTAGGACTGACTGGACTTGTAGGCTCTAAAGTTTTACACTGGTTTGTTTCTGAATGCAGGTTGTTGTGGGTTTTTTTGTACATAATTCTACATTTGTAAGTTCAACTTTCATGATAAAGAGATTGCACCACAATACTTGTATTAGGTGAATTTAAAAATACTATTTGTTTTGTTTTTTACAATGCAAAAACTTGTAATCAAAAATAAATATAAAGCGAGCACTGTACACTTTGTATTCTGTGTTGTAATTGAAATCAATATATTTGAACATGTAGAAAACATCCAAAATATTTACAAATGGTATTTATAATATTTTAAATGGTATTCTATTATTGTTTAACAGCGCGATTGAGATTAATTTTTTTCACCTGGCTCCTACTGCTCACAGTGTCCAGCGCCAGTGAAGATTCCCCTTGCAGGGAAGGGAAAGGAAACTGCAGGGCTAGAGGCAAAGGATCCTCCCTCCCCCCAGACGTCTGAGGAAGACTGCGGAAGCACAAAGAGGAGTGGCAGTAGTGTAATTGGTATGCCGCTGCTCACCTCCCTCTCTGGAGTCTGACACTCTTATCACACAAAAAACTGCTCTTTGTCAGTTGCTGCCACACAGCCGGCTTTGGCTTTAACTCTTCCGGACCCAAAACAGGGATTTCCTTAAAGCAATGGGCTGATAGACCAACAGGATCACATGACACAGCAGCTTGCGAGGCACCATGGCCATAACAAATGCACGATGCACCTCGCGTACCGTCTAAATAACTAACAACATAGTCGTCCGTCCCCAGATTACTGGGCCTTTGCCTGCCTCACTCCCCAGGCTGGAGGAAGGGACAGAAAATGCAGCTACATCCGCAGGATCCCCTCATGCCCCATATATGGGATGGATGCTCCACTGTACTACTAATACTGAGGGGCAGTACCACCACCTCCTCCTTTAAAAGCCTGCTCTTGGGATAAAGGAATCTGAGAGACGGGGTGATGAGCATATGGAACCTGAAGCTCAAGCACAGAACCTTCCTTACTCATGCATCAGCTCACAAAATTCCTCTGATTTTTTTTTAAAAGATCAACCACTTTTATCAAGACAGCAGTGCTCTGTTCCCACTGATCTTGGTGTCTAGAATCATAGAATATCAGGGTTGGAAGGGACCTCAGGAGGTCATCTAGTCCAAGCCCCTGCTCAAAGCAGGACCAATCCCCAGACAGATTTTTACCCCAGATCCCTAAGTGGCCCCCTCAAGGATTCAACTCACAACCCTGGGTTTAGCAAGGCAATGCTCAAACCACTGAGCTATCCCTCCCCCCTAAATACAGAGCTGCCTTCTCCAGTACATCAAGGTAATGGCCGTGGCCCAACAAGCCAAAATATTCAGCATCAAGCTCCTTTTACCTACTGATCCCTACATCTCATGGGCCAAGCCCCATTCCCAGCAGCCCAAACCGTGCTGAGAATCTGGACCGAGGTACTCAAGTCCATCACAAACCAGAGGAGGCCCTTCCACTCCCCAAATTGCAGAGAATAGTGACGCCCTCCTCTGAAGCAACCCCCAAAACAAACGCAGCATCTTCTGCCACCCACAGCTCCAAATACAAACACAAGAGACCTCTGGCCACAAGTCCAAAATACAAGGAGACAATTTCACTGCCCCCAAAGCATAACATGCAATAACCAATCTCTTCCAGCAACCCCTCCTATATCACCAGGGCCTTGAGCCAAAAACCCAGCGTACACTCATCTAGCCCTTCCCAGGCCAAAATACATCCCACTAGCCGATGCTCACCCAACCCCTTTGACTATCCGAGCCACAGCACTCCTTCCAATCACTCCCTTTTCTGTTCGCATTCCCCTGGACCACGAACAGCATTGCTGCTTCAGGGCAGGAGTCTATTGCCCGAGAGGAGATGGACTCGGACTGGCTGAGTTCACCTTCACCCCAGAGGAGTGAGGCCGCTTTTCCTCTTTGGAATCACACTGGGTTGACAAGAACTAGACAGGACACCTGTAACACGAGCGCCTTCCCTCTCTCTGCTGATTAACGACCCAACCAAGCTTCTCTGTTTGAATTGCTCTCTGCCCTACCATGCTACAGGTTTGAGGCTGAATCGGGGGGGGGGGGGGGCCCCCCCCCTTTCCAATGGTGTCCCCTATACACTCTAGGCTCTTCTGGTCTCTGCCCCCTTTCCACCCCACAGAGTGACAGCTGCCAACAAAAGTACTTGGTAAGTCATCAGTGATGGCAGTTTCAACTCTTCCCCCCCCCACTGATAAATGCTAGAAAATGCTACTAAAGCCAGGGACGTCACTACTGAATGTTGCTGCCTGGCCCGGTCTGGCTGCAATGCACCCATTTTTAGGACCATTCTAACAAGCCTCCTTCCTAACCACCACACTTTGCAATACCGCCCCTTCCCCCATTTTTAATTAGTGCCAACATTTCACAGGAATGTTAAATGCGTGCAAAGGGCGGCGCGTGCATGCCACACAAGTGTCAGAACGGAGGGAATGTGCTGTTAGCAACCCCTTGAAAGTGGGTGAACATGCTAACTACAGTCAGTGCATCTCGAGTGACACACAGGCAATTACACCTAAAACACAAGTAATTGCCTTCCCACATCCTCCTGCTTCTACTTCGAGTGCTGTTCCAGCTCTCTACCTGCACACTCTAGGTAGACTACAGGGTAGAGGCAGCAAAGTACAAACAGGGTCAGTCTACAAGCAAACAGCCCATGCACTCCCTGCTCTCCTAATCTGACATTCCTAACAGATGGCCATTCAAATTACACCTGTGGACTATCAGAGCCATGCAGCTCCTCAGGGTGGAGACAGATGCTTCTTCAGCATTCTGAGTCGGATTTAACCGGCCACTTCTCCATATGTGGCTGTAATTCACAGCGCCAGACACAGGGTTAAGCAGACTGGAGTCAACTGGGAAGAAAACTCTCCCAGGGAAATGGAGGGCTGGGCTGGATCACTGATATTCAGGACAGCATCCCCCCGTCTCTGAAAGACGGTTCAGTAAATGAATACAAGCACTGACCTTTCCTCCAGAAGGCTTCATGGCCTTCTCCGTCCTGCCCCTCTGAACCTGGCTGTCCTCCTGTGCAGGGAGTGTGCAGCCATCTTCCAAGATCGACCCCGAGATCTGACTGGCTACAATATCCCTGGTGGGCTGATGGGACGAGTCACTCCCATATCCTGAGGAGGGCTGGGCAGTGCTGGTGGTCTGCCCGCTGAAAGAAGAGTCACTCTGTGAGGCAGGTAGTTTAGTGCCAGGCTGGGTCCAGGTGCCTTCTCCCCCCTTGAGGGCAGGTTTCTCTCGTGACAATGACAGCCTTTGGGACTTCTCAAAGCCTTGGTTTTCCACCTGGTCCACCATGGGCGACGGCGTGGACAATTCTGAGATGGTGCCTGGCTCTACAAACCACGAACCTGTCCATGTGGCACTTGAAATACTTTCATTCCCTTCTTCTGTATCCCAGGCCTCCGGAGACCTGCCAGCCTCCACCGAAGCTGCAGGCTTCTCTGGCCCTTGTCCACCCGCTGGCTCCTCTCTAGACACCGCGTTACACCTGGACACAAGCTGGTCTTCATCCCTCCTCTGGTAGTCTTTGACTGCAGTCTCCCTTTGTAAAGGCAACAGCACAGCTCTGCTGCTGCCAGCTCCTGTCCTTTGAAATTCAACCAGCCTGCTCACAGCCTTCTCACAGTTCTTCTCCGCAGGGTTGTCTAGCAGGCGTGCAATGACTGTGGTGCCCTCCTCAGGGGAACGCCTCCTGCCCCCAGACCCTGAGGGCCAGTGCTCGACCACCAGCTGAGCCTTCTGGACTTCCCCTTGAAATCTCTCTTTCACCTGTACAAGGAGACCCTGAGGCAGTGCCTCTGGACTTGAGCTGGGATTAGGATCCGGGGGCTGTGAAGTGCCTTGGTGCAGGGTCTTGGCAATTTCCTCTCCTC
Organism: Terrapene triunguis; assembly: GCF_002925995.2. NCBI lineage: Eukaryota > Metazoa > Chordata > Testudines > Emydidae > Terrapene > Terrapene triunguis. The sequence continues at coordinate 11,810,459 of NW_020664587.1, forward strand.
CCTCCTGCTGAGGCTGTACTTTGAACTTCTCCATTGCCTCATCATCTTCAGCAATCTCCGTGCCCAGCAAGGGCTGCTCCTTGGGATTTGCCTCTGGCACCGTTCTCTTCTTCCCCCTCCGCTTCCGTTTAAAACGAACCCTTTTTTGGGGGGACAGAGGAGCCTTTCCTGGGCCAGCAGCCTGTTCTTTCGGTTCCTTAACGCAGCCCAGAGAATTCCCCATCTCTTCCAAGCAGAAAATGCCAGCAATAATGCAGCTAAGCTGGTCCCAGGCTCCTGGATAAATCCTGACCTTAGCTTCATCAGCTTAGATGCACATTTTAAAACACGCAGCACTGCGGGCAATCCCCCATATTCTCTCTCTCACCCTCACTCACACATACGGAGTCACTCCCAGCTGCTGCTGTTCCAGACAGCCATCTTACAGACTAGGAGCTGCAACAAGACAAATTCAAAGCATCTCACTGCAGTTCAGAAATCACTTGACCTAAAAGCAGACAGAGACCGGATTGGCTGCAGCTTTCTCTCTCCAAATATGAGGTAATTGGAGCACTGCCCTCGGTAACACAAACAGAAAGCAAGAACCAGACAGAAATCGGGGGAGAGGGAGGGAGGGAGAGGCTGGGGGAGGATGTGGGGGTGGGGGGGGGGAGAAAGGAGGGTGGGAAGTCAGAAAAAGGGAGGTTGAGCAAAGGTAGCATAAAGAAAAGGGTGGGGAGAAGTAGGGGGAAGCACGGAGGAGACGGGGAGACTCAGCCTGCATACCAACGGGAAATCCCATGGCCAACGCTGCTGCGTGGGAAACCCACAAATTCCTGCCCCTACACGGAAACAGATTCCTCTGGGCTACGGTCAAGGCGTTTGGGAGGGTCTGCTCACACTGCCAGATGTTTACTCTGAGTCTGTATTCCTGACTGTTGTCAAATAAACAGCCTCCAACTGCTCCACTCTGGCTTTAGGCAGGCTGCTTTTCCTCCAATCACAGCGGAGGAGCATACGGCGGGAGTGGAACCTCCCCAAAGGGTTAACCATCCTTATCGCTGCACAGGACAGCCGATTGCAGAGCAGCTTGGGCACCGTTAGAGAAGGGGAGTCTCTGGGTGCTGAAACGTTAGGTCAGCAGCACACACCCTAGTGCGATTTCCGATGGCGGAGCAGCAGAGTGCATTAGTGCCCATCCTACCTTCTTCCTGCATCCCCAAGGTGAACTCAAGCTCCCCTGCCCAGTGCTACCACGGCCATGTCACCCTTCCACCCTACGCAGAGTCACGCGATGGGGACCAGAGCCCCACAGGACTCAGTGGTCACCGTCTCCACAACACACACACACATGCACTTTGTGACTAAAACCCAGCACCCTGCCTGCCCCACCCCTCCCCAGAGAGTGGGGATTTGGCTGGGTTGGAAGAGGGAGCTCTGACCGTTCCCTTCCTTATAGCAAAACACACGTCACGCACTAGACACCTGCAGCAGCCACCCCGCCCTCTGCCAAACAGAGCCCAATGGCAGAGCAGCAAACAGCCGAGTGGCCAACTGCAACTTTCCAAACCCAGAGACACCAGCTCCTACGGCTGCTCCCTCCTAGTGCCCCTGAGCTGAGGTTTCATTCGTTTCCTTCCAAGCCTCCTCTCAACCAGCAAGGGGCTTGTTCGTGTCAAGATAAAAGGCAAAACAAACTACGGGCCCACCTCTCCCGCGCAGGGTTTGCACCAGTAGGGTTACCATATTTCAACACTGAAAAAAGAGGACACTCCACGGGGGTCTGGCCCTGCCCCAACTCCGCCCCTTCCCCACCCCCAGCCCCTTCCCCAAAGCCTCTGCCCCAACTCTGCCCCCTCCTCTGAGCACCCTGCATTCCCCCTCCTCCCTCCTGCTCTGATCTTGGTTGGGGGTTG
>NW_020664587.1:11812753-11882420 GCF_002925995.2 Terrapene triunguis
TGAACGAGATGAAGGGGTTAGCAACAGAGCTACATCCCTCGACGAAATCTCCTTATTCCAGGCAGAGAGGCAATGTACAACAGGGAGCATGTAAGCCCAGGGAGCAGGCCCAGCTGTAAGCACTTAATCTGCCTGGGCCAGACCAGCTATCCTCAACAAATCCCCACGGCTGGTAGGTTGTCACATCTTGACTGGGGAGGGAGCAAGCCCGAAACGGCTCCAGGACAGTGCCACCGGATGGCTCCTGCACTCCCATCCGTCTGCCTCAGAACTGCAGTCCACTCCATTTGAAATCCAGCCCGTCCTTCAGGCCCACTACAGTGCAGCAGCACCACCTAGCGTCCCCCGAGACAGCCGAAACGAGCCGAAAAAACAGGCCAGAGGCCCCTTTTTATCCTCGCCTCTGAATGTCGGCACCTCACTTTGTAGGGCCTTAGGAAATAGGGAGAGGAGGTGGCCACATACAGACAAGGACAGTTCATTCACCTTCTACTTAGGGCTTGAATTCACTCATTTTGTTTCTCAGTGCTGGAGTGAGATCTGGGCTTGAGCTGATGGTCACACAGGAGTAAGAAATAATTATGGCCGAAAAATAACATGAGGCCGAAAACGTCACACGCCCCTAAGAGTTCTCAGTCTGCTTTGCGTTCTGACGCTGCTCAACTCTTACGGCTTCCAACGCTCACAGCACTCACTCTAGTGAGAGTCTAGTCGACACATTTAGGTCCAGATTTATAGATACACTCATGCATCCAATTTAGGGAGTGCAAATCTGCCATCGGGGTGGCCTGAGAACATACCCCTAAAAGCCAAGATTCAAGTTCCCAAGAGTTAACCAAGTTAACCAATAGGCGCTTGAAGGGAATCTTCACAACATCGCAGCTCTGGCTGTGCACTTTTGTGGACTCTGACTAGAGATGAGTGTGAACACCTCAAACTTTGCAAAGCCCAGTCTCAGCGGCGGCCCATCTATTTCTTCCCAGCGAACAGGGAGGGTGTCATTCAGAACAGAGAGCTGACAACAGACATGCATATGGATGCTCCAGCTCTTACCCCCTTGTACCAGCCAGGAGGGTTTCACTCTAAAAGAGGGAGCAGGATTTTCACAAGTAACTAGTGACTCCTTTAACTTGAGGCCCTGATTGTTTAGACCCCAGGCTAACACTTCCAAAAGAGATTAGGGATTTCGGACACCCAATTTAAGACACCGTAAAGGGGCAGGGCCTGGTTTTCAGGAAGTGCTGAGCACTTGCCCTCTGAAAATCAAGCCCCCTTTAAGATGTCTCACTAAAATCACTAGTCTCTTTTCAGAGCGTTCGCTAGGAGTCTCCCTATTGGGTTCACTGAATGGAACAGTTCTCAGGAATTTGTTCACACAGGAACAGAGACGGCAGCGAAGGCCGGTTGGTCTCACACTACACACCTCTAGCCAGGTGCTCGGGGCCCCTTCAGGAAGCAGACAAATGCACCAAAACAGGCAGACACTTGCACTGACAATGAAGGCAAGTGACTGATGAAGTGGTGTTAATTCCTCATCAGTATACAGCCTCTCACCTCCACCGATTGCAGAAGCAGGGAGCCGACCAGTATAAACACACCGTGCCCTAGAGAGCTGCCCATGCTTAGCCAAACAACCAAACAAGAACACAGCCACAAGACGGGCAAAAACTCAATCACCATCTATATCTGCAGGCAGAAATGCAAAAATTAGCCAAGTCAGTGACCCCAATACAGCTCCAGAGCACCCTGCATCACAGAAGGGCAACAGCTGCCAAGGGAGACTGGCAAGGAATGCTCAGGACAGGCTAATACATGCTACCCGGACTTGCATATACGCACAGAGAACGGGGAGCGAAACTGGTTTGGTTACAGGCGGCTCCAGGGTGCTGGATTCAGAGAGGCCTGCTCAGCGAAAATCTTCTGCTTCCTCCCAGGCAGCTGTGGCCACTGGGCCGCCATCAACAAATAAAACTCCACAGAACCAAACTATTCTTCAGTCAGCTAGCGCTGGGATTGCCCTCGCGGAGCAGAATGATTTAGTTCCTGTCAATGGGAAAGCGGGGGGCTGGATTACCCCTATTCCATGCGTGTGGGTCTAGCACTCCCGTTAACAATGGTCACCCACAGCGAGAGGAGCTCTGCAGTGAGGAATGCCACTCAAAAACTCATCTGTCCACCCAAAGAGCCTCGGTGAGGAAAACTCAAATCCCGTGGAGAACAGCTGCCAACAAAGGACAGGAAGCACAGGAGCGCCCAAGGCCACCCCGTAGCGCTGGCGTTCCCTCTATCCTGACTCCACCAGCACGCCATTGATGTGCCTGACAGCACCCTGGCGCGCCGAGATTGCAGCTCCACCTAAAACACTCAATCCCACCCAATCTCACTGCCAGCACGTCAAGCCAGCAGCTCACATGCCTGGCACAAGGCACTGCCCACGCTCCTGCTCAGCCTCAAACATGGCGATCCGAGCCGACACAGAACCAACGCACGAGCGTGACGTTAAGGGCCCTGTGCTGCCGCACGTGCTGCCTTTCTGCTGACATCTAAGACTGATGTCCTGACGGCCTGTGGCATCAGAGACCCTGTGACATGTTCTGTAAGAACAGGGGTGCTAATCTCAGTGTCATGGTCAACTCCCACTTGGGCAATTACACTCTGCCAACCTAGATTCCTCCTGCATCCTCAGCTGGATGGGCTGTAATCATCCACTCACATCCTGAACTGCCGAGTTGCACTGCCATGCGGCTGCTGTCTTCCACACGAGAGAAAGGAGCTGCGGTTACTAATTGACTGTACAAACTATACATAGAGGAGAGTGTGAAGGACAGAGAGCTTTTGGAAGGAAGGCTGCTGTATAAACGTGAGATCGCTGTAACCGAAGGCACCCCTACATTCAAACCCGACACACTATCGTAATAATCCTCGTACACAATATGCCTTGTATTGTGAAAACGAATAACTCGCTGGTCAACATCATCAGGGTGAAATGTGTGTAGCAGCATTATACGTAAAATTATGAATTCCCCCAAATGACGTTGGCAGCACATGTTCAAACCCACTTAGCCCCAATTAGGCAGAAGCAATTAAGCAGGCCTATCTTAAACAAAGGAATATGTGTTTACCTCAATTTACATATAAGTAGTAAACAAGGTCCTTGAGACAGCGAAGGGGCAGGAACAGACCGAGCTGCATTTTAGCAAACAGCAGCACGGAACCTCTTTCACTACCAGAAAGTCTCTCTCTTCCCAGCTGGAATGAACTTTATCTAGGGGTAACCCTCAGGAAAATGCATTTCAAAGGGTGACTGGATTGTACAAGTGAGGGGCAAAAACACACTGTGGTATCTCTACCTATCCATCTCGCTCTCTCTTTCATCAAAGACGACAAAAGAAACCAGCCCTTTGGGGACAGATCCTGACTTGCAACTGTTCTCAGCAATGCTGCTAAGAACTTGTGGTAAGAATTTACCTTGAACCAAGTCTAGTTTGTTAAGTTTAATTACTGGAAAGTTTCTCTTCATTTCTCTTGTAACCATTTCTGACTTTAATGGCTTGAACTTGCACTCACTTAAAATCTCTCTCCTTGGAATTAAATAAACTTGTTTTATTCTTGAATCAAAATGAAGCCAGTGTTGTCTTTGAACTGAACTGTGAGGGTGTCTCCATTTAGGGTAGGAAACTGTTGTACATTGACCCCTTACATGGGCAACGGACCTCCAATATCTAGACTGTCCAGGAGAGGGCTGGACAATGCACCACACACGTTTTTGGGGGGAAATCTGGGACTGGGAGTATGTTGGGGTCACTGCAGGTGGTAACCAAGGCTGGTGGAAGTCAGGGTGTGACTGGAGTGTGCTGGCAGGCTGCAGCTATACACAGACAATCCGGGGGTGACCTGCATTCTGTTTGGCTGTTTGCAAGGGGCCCAAGTTGGGACTTAAAGCAGCAAAGCTTTGCAAGGCACCCAAGGTTGCAGGGCAAGTGGGGACCCAGCTCCGCACTGGTCTGGACTGCATCCTGGAATGTCATAATCACACACTCCCCAGACACCCTTCTCCAAATTTACTCTCCCTTTTGCCCTGCTCAATGCGCTGAAGAGCCCTGGAGGGCTCAGCTTTCCAGCTCAGCTGAGCAAACAGCAACTGCCAATAACCTTGGAGCCAATCAAAGGGCCACAGCACACACAATCCATCATTAGTGATTTAATTATGTAAATGACCAGAGAAGGGAATTCTTATTCTCTGCTGGCCTAGTCTCCATGACACTGCTATATATGCTAATCCTCCAGACCAATCTGTATGAAGGCATTACCATTAAACATATTCATGTTCGCCAGACAGATGCCAGAGCCCTTGAGACCCAACACGTCCCCCTTTCCGCGCTGTGCCATCAACAAGTCACATCCCTACCTGAAAGTGGAGAATGATGGTCCATATGAGTCCCAGGGTCAGCTTCGGGTTGCCATCTGTAATGTCATCATTGCGAATGTTCACCAGCTTCACCTGTAGGGAAGCACCAGGGACTGTCAAAACTTCAAACCAGATGCTTCAACAAAGAGAGGAGGGACTTCTCTCCAACCACTTCACCACCGCCCTGCCCGCCCCAAACCAGTCACATGCAACTAGCCGGTGCAATCTATTGGCCAGATGATGGGACAGGGTCTCCAGGCTCCAACATTCTATTCCCACCCCTGCCACTGACTCACTGCGTGATGAGGAGCAAAAATCAATCCGTGCCTTTTCTGTAAAAGAAGGATTGAAATAACCATTTTTCAATTCCCTAGTGCCTCCCACCGAAGGACCTTCAAGGGCTTTACTAGCATTGTCTGATTTCGGTTTCTACAAAGAGTGCCTTGCCCCTACAGCCCCAGGCACTTGTGCATAATTTAAAATCTACAAAGCACAACACGTAGCTAGGAGAGCACACCCAAACTCAATCACCCCCACCCGCACCGCAAAAATCAATCAGCGCAGGAATTAAGCCCAAGATCACAACACCCTTGAGAGGCAGGCAAGCACATGTGATCCCCAGGTTTGCAGCTGGAGAGACGGGAGAGGTGAAGTGCCTTGTTCAAGGTGACATGGGAAGCTTGTGGAACAGCAGGGAATGGAACCCATTCTTGATACCCAAACCTGTGCCTAAACTGGGATTATACTTGCCCATCTCACAGGAGCCTTCTGAGGGGGAACCAGTGTGTGTAGCTGAGATTCCCAGCTTAAAAGATGCCATAAATACACGAAGCATCATCACCATCTGCAGAGCTACCAGCAAACAGAAACCTGGGTGGGCACTGGTATATCTGGATACTCCTGTTTACCTCTCGGCTCCAAGAAGGAGGGGAGTCTCGGGGGGTGGGGGTGGGCAGGTCTATTCAGTGCCCCTTCGGTTAGCCAGAGGAGTAAATCTCTGCTTCAGCACAACCGATGCAATTCAGCATTGTCACCCATCATGAGTGTGTTGTGACTGAGGACTGACAGAACAGGCAGGACAGGACTCCCCGCCCCGTGAGCGGCAGGCATTTCACCTGCAGACAGCAGACACCGCTGGAAACATCCCTCTGCTTAGGGGTTGAGAGTTCTGGCTGGTTAGAAGGAGGGTCTATTACATCCACTTGAGGAAATGTCCGACAGAGACCAGACTGAGCTCTTAGGGGCCCAGCACTTCCTGAACGCTGGGAAGGGGGAGGACAGAAAGGGACCTCCTGTGTCATGGGATCTAGCCCCTAGTTATCTCAGGCAACCCCGACATAAAACTCACCAAGCTCCATCTTCAAACTAGTTTGCTTGGCTCAAAATACTCCCACTGGGAAGCCGTTCCAGAACCTCACTCCGGCAATGTCTAGAAACCGTCTTCTAACTGCTAGCCTAAATCTATTCATGGCCAGGTCACACCCATCTGTTCCTGGGCCAACATTATCCTAAGGACACCGGAGGAGCTCCCAAGCATACGCTGCACTCGGAGCTGACCAAGTCAAAGTCTCTGGGACACAGGAACGCTGCGGGGCTCTAGGGGTTGTATCCATCTGAGACACTTGCAAATGCTTCCTGGAAAAAAAAGAGTCCTAACTCCCCATTCTGATCCCCCATCTGCAGGTGGCGTGGATGGCCCTGAGCACTCACAGCACCCACACGGGAAGGTACACTCTGCAGTGCTGCCACTGACTGGCATCTAGATGCCCTAGGGATGGGCCCGGCGGAAATAAATGGATAGTGCTTCGTTACGCCCCATTGGACGCCCCTGGCACAAGCTGCAGTGGGAATCAGAGCACACCCCGCAGGTGGTGCAGTGAGAACACTCAAAACATGTTCAAAACTGGAACGTGACCTGTGAGCATCAGCCCGGCGCTTACCTGTCGCTGCTTCAGGAAGTCCAGAGCAATCTGCACATTCTGTAACCTGTGGAAACGCATCCTGCCCTTCTCACGTGGCTACAAAACAGAGGCAGTGCATCAGTCCAGCCATCCCATGGCAGCAGTACTAGGGTGTCTTTGATACACATGCACAGATCCAGTTCCACCCCTTCCCCCAGGTGCACTTCCTAAGCCTCCTACAGGAAGTATCAGAACCCACAGAGACCCTCCCTCTCGCTGAGGACTGGGGGAGCTCACTTGATTCCAAGCACCAGCCTAAGTATGTTCCCTCTAAGTCTGAGCAAAGACCACGACATTCAATACACTTGCTTGGCCTAACGTGCACTCAATGCGCCACCTAGGACGGCCATCTCCTCCTCTCTCAGCCCCAACCTAACAGCTGAGGCACAGACAGATCTGAGCAGGAGACAACAATTCGCTCCCAGAGTGTGTCGCCATAACAGCAAAGCAAGGGCCTAAAGGAGGAAGCCTAGAAAGATGCAGATCACAAAGATTCATGGATACGGCGAACACACTTCACCAACATGTGTCTGTCTTTCCTGCTAATACACTGCCGTGGCCTCTTGCCCTCTTCTGGCTGCTTAACACTGTCCTGTTCTATGCAGAGGAGTCTTTATTAGCCCATAAATCCCCTCTGGTGGGGCATGGAGATAGGACCCTCCAGTAACTATCTCCTGCTCCCAGCCCATCCATCGACCCATGGACCTGACCACAGACACCGACTTGGCCGCTCTACTTGTGACCTCAACATTTGCCCCTACTTTCAGCATCACACTTTGTTCCCTTGCCTCTGCAGGCAAGAAGCTAGTGCTGCCCCCGCAGAGAGCTAAACCGGAAACAGCCACAGGCCCTGAGGGCTCACGCAGTCAGGCCGGCCAGCTCCGCCACAGGGGCGTGCTCGGGTGTACACTCTATGCTCAGCTACCAGCACAACCGCTTGGACAGGGGAGAGGACAGTTTGAAATTAAGTGAACCACCTTGCTGCCAACCTGCCCGCAGGTGGGAGGGTCCTGTAGGCCCAGGTGAGAGCAACCTTGAAATGGTAGGTGTGTACTGCAATAGCGAATAGACTACTAGGGCAGGGAGGAGAAAACACAATCTCAGCACCAGCTGTGTCTGTTTCACTACTACATGGACTTCAGTGCTGTCTGTCTCCAAGGGAGCTGACCAATCACAGTCAGGCTACTGGCCAATCTACGCAGCAGCATCCATGCCGGGCTACTGCTCTGAATCTCTCTCTAATGCACAAGGAGGGGCGGCTGCTCTGCATCTGAAGAAGTGAGGTTTTTTACCCACGAAAGCTTATGCCCAAATAAATCTGTTAGTCTTTAAGGTGCCACTGGACTCCTTGTTGTTTTTGCTCCAGTGAGAGTCTGTGATCCATCCAGGAGCAAACTGTCACGTTCAACCACCAGCCCCACCCAGCTCCAACACCTACATTTAATCTGATTCATTTACAAATAGCAACTCTGTGCCGAACAAGGGCTTGGGGAAGGGGTGGGAGCTCTGCTGAACGGCGGATCGTGTGCAGAAACTCAGAGCCAGCACACAAACCCAGCTCTGAAACGAATCAATACGGAAAGGAAGGGAGTTGGGGGTGGGAAACTCAAAAGAAGCAATGGCTTCTAAATACAAATGAGAGGTGTCAATTGTCTGAGGAATCAGTAGCAGCCAAGAGACTCTCTGGGTCAGCAAAAACAAAGCACATTTCATTCCTTGTTTGAGGAGGAAAGCCACAGGAAGGTCTGCCTATGCTCCAGCCCCTGGCAGAGAGGTGCAACACGCTAGTCATTTCCTGTGCCACGCCACTGCGGCTGCCAGAGTGGCTCGGGAGGGGGAGCAGAGAAGAGAGCTGTAGAGCAGGAAGGCACAGCCCAGATCCAGAGGGCTGGTAAGAAATGGGATCATTTCTACCAGCCAGAATGCTCTCATTCTTCCTTCAGGGAGGTGCAATCCCCTTTGGCTTAATCCTTGGCTTGGGTAAGGGTTGGGCCTGCCTGGAGCTGGGGCCGCTCCACATCAGAAACACTGAGAATATGTTGCTTAAAAACAGATCTGTTATCATGCAAAGTTAATCCTTGCTGTCTGACAGCAAAGCCACTGTACCCAGTGCACATGGGTGTGGTACACAAGGCAGAGCATCCCCATGCAGTGAGAACGGTTAGCAAACATCAGATGATTCATCCTAAAGGTTGTTTGCTCCATGTGAGTGGAGAGAACAACGCGTCCCATCCCAGAGCGTGCAGGACCCCAGTGGCTTTATCTGAGGGTGCGTGAGAGCCAGGGGTTCATCTAGGAGCGTGCTCCCCCTCCCTCCCCCGTGAATAGACAGCTTTCATGCTCTCACAGCAAGTGGGTCAGCATTCTCACACTGCAGACCACCAACACTGTAATGCACGCTCAGATAATCCAGTTAACTTTAACACCGCACTGTCCAGAAGGAATATGGGATTAGCTGCCCTTTCGTTTTCGCTCTCCTCTTCCCCGGTACACACCCCACACATCACTCCTCTAGTCTAATGTGCTTCTGGGAAATTTATTATCCGTGAGCAAGAACCAGCTGCTAGTGGAAAGGAGCTATAGCGAATTCTCCATTAACCCACCTGAACCTGAGGATGGGGAAGGCCAGAGGTCACTATGGTATGTCTACACAGCAACTAGACACCACAGCTCAGGCTCGTGGGGCTCGGGCTGGGGGCTGTTTCATTGCTGCGTAGAGGTCAGGAACCTGGGCTATAGGACCCTGAGAGGTTGAAGGGTCACAGAGCTCTGGCTCCAGCCCAAACCCAGAAGCCTACACAGCAATGAAACAGCCCCAAGTCAGTTGGCACAGGCCAGCCGCGGGTTTTTCTTTGCTGTGTAGACATACCCTGTGTGCCCTATGCAAAGCTTGGTTACATCTGGACTATCTGATGGCACTCCAGTGTCAGTCTGTATTACATTGCTCCCAGGAGGGAGTCAACCTACTGCATCACCATCCTCCTCCTCCTCCTGCTCTTCACTGCTCGTGCGACGCCAGGAGGGCGCTTTTGCCAGGCGGAGGGTCTTCTGGCCTGAAGGGTCCTTTTGCTAACAAACGTGGCACAGACAACACCAGTGGGATAGCCACAGAAAAACAGAAAGGAACTAAAAATGCAGCAACATGGGAAAAGAAAAAGAAACACATTGCTCGCCGGCCTCCCTCCCCTGAAAAGGAACATGAAGACTAGCTGGTTATCCTGGATACTGCCTGCGTCTCCCCGGGAACACTACTGGGGCTTGATTCAGACTAGCGAGGTAGACACAATGGCAAGAGCTAAAGTAGATTTTGAAAGAGCTGGAAACTCAGAGACAACATGTTTTAGATCAAATACTTGTTCCTGGGCTTATCTGAGGAGTAACTGGATGAAATTCTGTGGCCTGTATTATACAGGAGGTCAGACTAGATGGTCATGTGTAATGGTCCCTTCTGGCCTTAAAGCCTATGAGACAGCGCCATCAACATTTAGGGCAGAATAGTCTAAGATTTCCTCCTGTCTTAGCTGCAGCAAACGATACCGAGGTATCTATAACAGTCCAACCACTTCTGCCTACCTAGATGTGATTTACAGTAGAGGCTGCCTAAGCAGAGATTTCCCTAGGATAAAACTCACTCCAAAAGTCAAAAATGTTGTGGGCAGGGGCGTGATAGGCCTTTGAAGCATCTAAATCCAACACCCACAAAGTGTAGTTTGGCATTTCAGGAGGGCAGCTGAGTAAGTTACACATCTTCTCACGGATCCTATTTCAGGGGTTACTAAAATAATTCCCTCTGTGTTGCACCAAAAATTATCTTCCAAGAGCTAACTAGGCTTGTCGGTCTAAAAAGGGGCAAGTGCTTCTACTCTGCCCCAGATGCCAGAGAAGATGTTTGCATCCTGGAGAACTATCTCCCTCTACAGATCCAGCTCATAGAGTGGCTGCTAAGCACATGACAGGAAAGCCTAACATGCTACTGAAGAAAATAGATGGAAAAGCGTGGACACTAGAAACCTACAAACTTTGGTGTCTAAATTGAGAACACACACAAGCAGGAAACTCCAAACTGGCAGTTAAATGGCTCAAGACAAGTTTATCTGCAGCTGCACTGCTGATTTTCAACATTTAGGCAATTCTTGTAAGACTCTGAAAAGGCCGATCTCTGGATGTGTCTGGCGCTGCACTCGGCTTTCATGCTAGAATCGTCATGTGGACAGCTCTGAAAAAGCATGGCTCACACAGATCTCATCTGCTGAATTAAGGGACTGTCTTTAAACATCATGCCAGCTAAAAAACATCTAGCATGGTCCTCTAGTGTGCCTACAACCCCGCGGCAGCGAGTCTTTGAGCCCGGGTCAAGTGACTTGAGCTCATTGCGCTTGTGCTGTACGGCTAAAGACAGCAGTGTAGATGTTCGGGCCGGGGCTGGCACCGGGGCTCTGAAACCCGGCAAGGAGGTAGGGTCTCAAAGCTCAGGCTCCAGCCCTAGTGGGAATGTCTGTGGTGCTATTTTTAGTGAGAGCCCGAGTCAGTTGCTCCAGAAATGTGTTCTGCCAAGGCAGGGACTAGCACAGAATAAGCGTGTGAATCAGTTTTGCCCCATCCACACTAGCTGGACAAACCGTGTTAAAAACAGTTTCAGCTAGAACCACCATCAGCTTTTGTTATTTAAATACGCAGAGATGCAATGCAGCAGTGTTTAAGCACGGTTTCCGAATAAGTTTGGCAGTCCCAAGGAGGTGGGAGAAGCTGGTCAGATTGTCTCAGTTCTCCTCTTCAATTTATAGGGTAGGTCTACACAGCAACACCAGCAACAACAAAAAAGTGAATCTCCACACCCAGGTCAACTGACTCGGGCTCTCGCTACAAGGCTAAAAGTAGCAGAACAGACGTTCCCTCTAAAGCTACAGCCTGAGCGCCGAGTCCCTACCTCCTGGCTGGATTTCAGAGCCCGGGCACCAGCCCCAGCCTGAACATCTACACTGCTGTCTTTAGCCCCACAGCACAAGTACAGTGAGCTCAAGCCACTTGACCTGGGCTCAGAGCCTCCTGCTGCACGTTTGGGGTTTTTTTTTTTAGCTGTACCCACAGACAGAAAGGCTCATATCCATCCCTGCTCATGCACCACTGAAGTCAACGGACTTAACGCCGGGAAAGATTTGGACACGACGGGTAAAGTTTTCAAAAGCACCTACATGGCGTAGGCACCTAAGCCTCACAGAAACTCAGTGAGATTTAGGTTGCTTAGCACCTAGGTCATTTCTGAAAATGGGACTCAGGTTCCTAAGTCATTTAGGCACTTTTGAAAATGTTAACCAATGCCTCTAAAAGAGACTAACAAATATTTAGGGGGGAGGGATAGCTCAGTGGTTTGAGCATTGGCCTGCTAAACCCAGGGTTGTGAGTTCAATCCTTGAGGGGGCCACTTAGGGATCTGGGGCAAAAATCTGTCTGGGGATTGGTCCTGCTTTGAGCAGGGGGTTGGACTAGATGACCTCCTGAGGTCCCTTCCAACCCTGATATTCTATGATTTAGAGTGGTCTAGTGTGAAAATCAGCAGGCAGCGCCGGAGATGGGGAAGCTAAGCTCCCCTCTTGGAGAGGGGAAAGGGACGCTAAACCTGCCCCTTTGTATTCACACAGTGTGTTTAGTAGATTGTGAGGCTCATATGCATTTGGGGCTAAGAGAGTGAATGCACCTGTATCCTAGGCACCTTTAACCTAATCACATAGTTAGGTGTTATCCAGGAAACCAGCATGATGAAGATGTAAAAAAATAAATTGAACACAAAACCAACAAAGGCCTTGATGTGACAAGGAACGCTGATCACCCCAGCACGGCAGGAGGCAGCGAGGAGGAGAAGGCAGTACCGGGATCCAGTCTCTGGTGGTGAAAGCCACAGCAGCGTTGCTAAGCAAACTTGGAAACTCACCAGTTTCACTCCTGACAGAACCTCCAGCAGAGAGATCAGGTTATGCCCATCTCGCAGGTCTTCATACAGGTCATTGATGTGCTTGCGCACCTGTGGAGCAGAGGAGGAGGAGGAATTTTCAGGGATTTCATTCATTTAAAATGGTTATTCCCGTAGTCTCTCTATGGGAATCGGGCTCCAATTTCCAAAGGAGCCCAGCAAAGGCACAGAACAGATCACTATAAAGCCAGCCTTACTCCACGCAATTCTAAAACGTTCCCCTGCAGCCACTTTGCTATAAAGCAAGGTGATGAGGGCAAATGGCAGCTTTGCACAGGATTGGGCCTTGTGTAATGGCAGCTTTCACACCAACAGCAGGAGTAGCCTGTTAAAAAGACAGCAAAAGGAGCCAATTTTTCCTGTTTCTTCCGAGATAAACCACTCTTCACAAATCTCACTGGCAACCAAATGTTTACCTTTGCCACTCACGGACTGAGACTCTAGGTTCAACTCCAGCTCTGCCACAGATTTTCTTCATGACATTGGGCTAGTTACTTAGCCTCTCTGTACTTCAGTTTTCCATCTATAAAATGGGGGGGGGATCATGAACCTTCCCTTCCCCCTCCCTTTGTCTTGTCTGTTTACAATGTAAACTCTGAGGCAGGGATGTACACCACCACCTAGCACAGGGGGACCCCAAATCTCAGTTAGGTCCCCATGTGCTACTGTCATCCTAATAGCAATAATAAATAATGCAGTGATTCTCAAACACAAGTTTTTAAAACATTACCGCACCAGCTTATATTATCCTCCAGGCACGTCACATGGCATTTGCCTTCTGTTAAGGGCAGTCAGGTGTTTTTCCGTTTGTTTGCCCGGGGAGGGGATGTGTGAATAGGGTGACTGTGTCTCTTTAATTAATGTATTAGGCACTGGCTACATGTCAGTAGAGACTTGACTCCCACACTGCCTTCTTTACCCATCAAGTTTTGGAGGGGGGGGTGCATAGCCCTGCAGCTTCCCTGGCCTCACCGCAGTCCAGAGCAGGCTGAAAAGTACAATGGCAACACCTTTAAAGTCCAAGCCAAAAACTTTCCGTTGATGGAAAACATTAATTAAAAAATACCTGGCAGTTAACCAAGACGACTGGGAGGCACCTCACAACACTGCATTGATCCTGCTTAGCTACTCAAGAGACAAACCTCCCATTGCAGACAACACGCAGGAGACCAGCCCGGCTGCACAGGATAGAACAGATGGACACCCCTGGATTCAAACCCAGCAATCTTTCATGGCAGAACTGGCTGTATTAAGCTATCTAGATCAGGGGTGGGCAAACTACGGCCCGGGGGCCACATCCGGCCCTTCAGACGTTTTAATCCAGCCCTCAAGCTCCCGCCGGAGAGCAGGGTCGGGGGCTTGCTCCGCTCTGTGCGTGCTGTGGCTCCGCACGGCTCCTGGAAACGGCAGCATGCACCCCCTCTGGCTCCTACACGTAGGGGAGGCCAGGGGGCTCCAGACGCTGCCCCTGCCCTCCCCCCTCCAGAGCCCTCATCCCCTCCTGCACCCCAGCCCCCAATTTTGTGAGCATTCATGGCCCACCATACAATGTCCATACCCAGATGTGGCCCTCAGGCCAAAAAGTTTGCCCATCCCTGATCTAGATCCTGGTCCTGATCCAGTTCACATGAATGTAAGTGTGTAGACATGTGTATCCCATCAGTGATGGACAGACAGGCAGAGCTGCCTGGAGTCTCCTGGAAGGCCACAGGCTCTGGACAGGTAATTTGATGCACAGTGAAGGCAGAGATCCCAGAAAGCAACTGAAGGTTTGCGTGTGGGCTCCAGGAACTTTCACCTGGAGTTCTGAGGGACTAGGGCATCCATGGTGAATGGTAAATCAGGGGGCTCCGGTGACTTGGCACCAGTGAGTGGGAAAAGGTACCGGATTCTCACCAGAAAGGATCTTCCAAGCCTCCTGAACGTTAAAAACAAAATCATCAATTACATGGCTGGCTCAGAATAAAATCGGACACAACAACGTTTGTGGAGTTGCTGGAGTTACTGACTTGGCTTGCTAATAGCTCTGATCTCAGCCGCAAGCCCCGTGCCCTGTGTACTGCTGCAGAGGTGCGCAGCTGGAAAATGGACACAACTAAGGTTCTTCACTCTTTTTGCAACAAACATTTTTCTTTTAAAAGACAGAGATTATTCGCTGCTCTGAGCCGCGTGGTCACCAGAGTCACTGCTCTGTTCAGATTTGTACTGGACACCTTCCAATGGGCAGGATCTCAGTAAGGCAGCCTGCCCGGATACAGAACCCCTGAGCCCCTTCCCACCTCACTCTTTTACACACAGAGCCCACTGCAACTCCCTGGTTATCAAACCACCACTTAGAAACCAGCATCCGCTTTTGCTGGTGCAACAAGCAGAGGGGTCTGAGAAACAGCAGTACGGCCCCAAGGACTGGAAAAATCCAGGAGTTAAGCAGATCAGCTTAGAGCCTCAACTTTCACACAGAAGTCAGAGTCCCTGCCTCTGAAATCCTTCATTGTGTTGTGGGATCTCTGTCTCCCCAGCGCCTCCTGTGTCACCCCTCACTGGCATCTGATGGGGGTCTACAGAATTCTAATAGTACCCCAGCCACTGCAAACTCCAACCAGGAGCCCCGCTGCCTCTAGAAAGCAGGAAAATGGTGTAAGGCAGGAAAGGAGAGACAGATACAAGAGAGGAGAATGGGGGAAAGAGATCTGATTGGTAGAGACTTGTCCAAAAGGCAGCTTTCTGTCACTTTTCTGCTAAGAGACAGAGACAGAGAAAGAGACTCTGCTCTGGATAAAAGTAGAAACCTGGCCGGCCTCCCGTCATTAACAATGGCACAATGTGTTCCGCTGGTTTCCCTCTTTCACAGCGTTTTGCCATCAGGCAAGGTTCAGAGAAGGATCTGACAGGCAGGACCAGCTTGCACTGAGCAGCAGCCACCAAAGAACTTCTTGTTCCAGCAAGACAGACTTCAAGTGAGGTGCTCAGGAGGGCTCAGGGCCCAGACACAGAAGAACCGGTGTCTACGCTCCAGGAAGGAGCGGCCCCTCCCCTGAGAGGGAGAAAGTGCCTCCTTCTGGGAAGGGCAGGGTGCCAGCGGAACAATACAATACAGCTCTATGAATAAAGGGGAACAAGCGAGCTTGGGAGGGGAAGGGGGAGCAGTCACTCTCCTCCCACCATGCATGGTAACTCCTGAAACACCCCCTCACCAAGGGATCCAGGGAGATGTGGGGTTCTTTTTCGGGGTGGTATTGCCAAGATTTTTACATGCCCTTTTCTGGAGCAAACGATTTTTCAATTCAGAGATTAATGAAATGGTGGTAGGTGAATGTTTGCTTGATGCTTTCGAACAGTCCCAAGAAGTTGCCGTAACATCCAATTCTGCCCCGGGGGTCAGATCGAGCAAAGATTCCAGTGCCTCTAAACCCCTTTAGAACACTACTCCAAGGCCCAAGCAACGCCAGCTGGTTCCGGTTCAGACAGGCAAGGCCAGAGCAGGGCAAGTTAGGAAATCATACGAAGTAACGCACGTGACTCTCACCTTCATCAGGTGCTTATTGACCCACTTGGTGAAAGTCTTCTTCTGGACTCGGTCCCGTTCATCTGTTAAGAGAACACACAGATGGGTCTCGGTTAGTGTTGTTCAGGTGAAATCTCACCGACTGGCCACACACACCTTCCCCATTCAGCCCAACTCTCCCGCCTTCAGGATTCCCTGTCAGATCCCACCACATCCTACTAACAGCCTCCTTCTATGTTCTGCTGGGACTACTCCAGGGATCCGCAGGACAGTGGTGCAAGGAAGCGGGTACGGGCAGGTGCGCCGTACCATTAACATATTTATTGCCGGTACGCCGTCCCGGAAAGACACAGTTTCAGAACTGCAGGGCTCTCCCGGGAACTGCACAGAACGTAGGGCCGCCGCTCCCAGAAGCCAGTGCCCTGCGCCAGCACCTCCTCCGGCACAGCTGTACCGGTACCGCCCCCCAGCCCTGTCCTCCAGCGCGGCTGTACCACCCCCCAGCCCTGTCCTCTGGTGGGGCTGTACAGACCCCAGATAGGAGAGGCAACTGCGTGGAAGGGCTGGGGGCAGGGCTGAGGGCAGTACAGCCGCACCGGAGGAGCTGCTGGCATGGGGCCACCTGGCGGCCCCACATTCTGCTCCTTTTGCCACTGCAGTTCCCGGAGAGCCCTGTGGTTCAGAAATCGGTATTCAGTGCGCAGGAGGACAGAGGGCCCCCCCCAAGGTAACGTGGGATGGGGGGGGACAGGGAGGACCTGGGGGCCCCAGGCTGGAAGGAGTCACCTGGGGGGCCACATGGGGGGGATCACGTGACCCCCTTTAGCTGGTGCCCCCCTTTGTGTTTTAGACGGGTAAAAACAAGTTCGATTTGAACAGGCGTTGTCCAAGTTGCTACAGTGTGAATAACCACTAAGTACATCTCCCTCCCCTGAGACAGGGCCTCTTACCAGCACAGCACGGGCATAAGGCTCTTCCGAAAGGGCCTATAAAGAATTTCTAGCCCCTAACTGGGAAATTCCTTTAAGGAATCCACCTACAGTACCTGCTCGGTCACTTACACTGAGGTTCCCTAAGCAAACGCGACAGTCGAAGAGGAGGAGAAGCTATAGGAATAAGACTCTCCCTTAATAATCCAACAGAAAGGCTCACTAGCTACAGCCACATGACAACAGAGAAACACACAGGCAGCACCAGAGGAAGAGGAGAACCCGTCATGGCCCAGGCCTGTGGGATGACACCCCAACACCAGCATAGCACAGAGAAACCGGTAGGAGACTTTGTGAGACTACCAGACCCAGAAATCTCGTTGTCCTTCATGTGACACGCTGCACCCACCACAAACCTCCTGAAGACAGTAGGCAAAAGGCACCCTCACCCCCACAGTAGTGAGGGGATACTGGGGTTCATTAGGAAAGGGAAGGAAGAGTTCTTCCAATACTGAGTCACTGGACCCCCTTGTCAGTAGAGGTACACGCTCTCCCCAACTCTCCTGGGAGGGTGAGCTTTAATGGGCCTGTGTTATGCAGGAGGTCAGACTACGTACTCACCGTGCGTGGTCCCTTCTGGCTTTAGGATCTGAACCTATGAACAGTTACATCCAAAACCACCGAGATCTGCTCAAAGGCCCTGCTTGGGTCTGCCAATATATGCAATTAGCAGCTTATTCTTTCACTGAAGGGCCACCCAGAGGGGGGGGGGGCAAGTGGGGCAATTTGCCCCAGGCCCCGGGCCCCACAAGAGTTTTTCGGGGCCCCTGGAGCGGGATCCTTCACTCGCTCCGGGGCCCCCGGAAAACTCTCACGGGGCACGGGCCCCCGGAGCTTCTTCCGCTCCGGGTCTTCGGCGGCAGTTCAACAGCGGGGGGTCCTTCCGCCCCGGGACCCGCCGCCGAAGTGCCGGGTCTTCGGCGGCAATTCGGCGGCGGGGGTCCCCTGCCGCCGAAGACCCCAGGCCCCCTGAATTCTCTGGGCGGCCCTGTTTCACTGTATTTTTGGTTCATTGGCTTTTAAAGATTTAATGCTTATTTCAGTCGCGGAGCTCAGCTGGGGACACCCTGGCTGGGTCCCTGAGAGCTTTAACGTCCCAACAGTTAGCAGGAGCAGCTGGCTCATCCCCACATCCACACCCACACACGACACCGAACGGTTCACTTCTCAACGCAGTTCCTCGTAGCGGGACATCCGCCGAGTCCGTCTCACGGACCATCCCCCTTCCCTCCAAAAGGGCCACAGCACTAATCAGATCTGAGACCTTAAAGACGTCCGCGAAGAAACCGCTGATGGGTTAACTGGTTTTGAGGCCCAGGTGCTCAACGGGGGAGCTAAATGCTCTTCCCACGAGGGTGCTGGGAAATTGCAGCTAGATCGAACGTCAGATGGAAACATGGAGGGGAGACGTCTGGCAGGTTTTGTTCTGCCAGTTCTCAGTTAAAAGATACATTACACGAAGGGGAGACCAATCAAGGAGATAGACACCGGCACAAGTGTAAGAACTGGCCGTCGGGAGCCACCCTTTACTACTTCAGGGAGGGGGAGAATAAACGGACAGTGGACGATATTTGGAAAACTCTTGTGAGCAGACTCTGGCAATCACAGCGACCAGGGAACAAGATCTACCGGGCGTATATTGAGATTCGGCCACATTCCTCTAGACCAGGGGTTCTCAACCTGTGCCACAACGGGTTGGGTTTTTTTGCATATAAAAGCCAGGGCTGGCATTAGGTGATAGCAAGCAGGACAACTGCCCCAGGGCCCTACGCCACTGAGGGCCCCGCGAAGCTAAATTGCTCAGGCTTTGGCTTCAGCTTCAGGTGGCAGGACCCTGGGCTTCAGCCTTGCATGGCGGGGCTTTGGCTTTCTGCCCTGGGCTCTAGTAAGTCTAATGTTGGCCCTGCTTGGCGGCCCCCCTAAAACCTGCTCATGGTCCCTCCTCAGGGGGTCCTGGACCCCTAGTTGAGAACTAGTGCTCTAGACAAAACAGTCTCCTCCCTTCCCCTCTCTTTGTCACACCTGTAAAGAAGAAAGGGATCAGGGTAATCCTCTCAGCAGCTCTGCCAGCTCCTGCCTCAAATGGGATTTTCTGGTTTTAACAGCTTAATCTGGAAAGAAAGATGGCGCCTCCGTACTGGGCCAGAGCAGGCAGCACCTAAAGGGTACTTGCTTCACAGTTTCTGCAGCATGAGACATTCCCTGTGTTCTGCTTTACTGAAACACCATGAACAAGCAGCAATAATGATACGTAGCATTTTTCATCGGTAGAGCTCAAAGAGCTTTAACAAAGGTCAGTAGTATTAGCCCCATTCTACAAATGGGGAAACTGGGGCACAGAGAAGTGAAGTGACTTGCCCAAGGTCACCCAGCAGCCCAGTGGCAGAGCTGGGAACAGAACTGAGGTCTTTCAGGTTCCCCAGGCCAGTGCTCTGTCCACTAGACCACAATGCCTCTCCTAGAATGTTTTGCATTGCACTAAGGAAATCTCTGGCAGACAATTAGATTCCTGAGTGGTTCAATCTTATCTACTGATAAGGTTTATAATGCTTCAGGCAATCAGAACTAAGCCTAACCATGGAATAATATAAACAAAGATTACCCTCTCCCATGGCCCTGACCAGGTCTCTTCCCTACCCCAATCCCTTCCCTGGCTTCCACAGCCTTCCAGCATCAGCTACAAGTTATTCACTTCCACAGCTGTGCACAAACCCACCCCTGCCTGCACCTCCGTTCTCAGCTTCACCTACACCTCTTTGCAAATGCTCCGTCTCCTTCACCCCATCCCTTCTTTCCCAACGCCCCTAATGCTTACAAGATCCTCCCAGTTAAGGTTCTCCAAGCATTCCCCAAGTCCTCTTCCAAAACCTCCTGAAAACCTCCTTGTACACCTTGAAGCATCCCAGCTACAAAGACCAAACCCCACTCTGCCTTCTGCTCAAGAGCATCCTCCTTAAATGGGACTGGTATTGTTTTCCAGCACCCTTCTCTTTGTAGGTGTTTATACTGTGCTCATCACCATGGTATCTGAGAGTCTCAGATGTGTCATGAACATCGCCAGCACTCTCAACTTTTCTGGACTCACCGCAGACAGAAATATTCATCCATCCCCCCACACACACACTCCTTGGACATTTCACGATTGCTCCCTCTACTATATTTCCCAAGACTTGGTCCTGCCTTGTTTTTAAATTCCCAAGAGATAGGACTTCCACCACTTTCCTTAGGCACTATTAATATTTGTTTCAGCATGGTAGCCGTGTTAGTCTGTATCAGCAAAAAGAAGGAGGAGTCCTTGTGGCACCTTAGAGACTAACAAATGTATTTGGGCATACGTTTTCGTGGGCTAAAACCCACTTTGTGTTACAATAGCACGTAGAGGCCCCGGTCCTGGCTGCCGTCCTATGGGATGGGCATTGGACAATCTAACCTAAGGACAGAGATGAATCACTGCGCTGTTGAGGCATGTTTATCTGTTGGCTAGCCCAAGTCCCACTAAAGCTGCTCACTAGTGATAAGATGGGCTGAGTGGCATTGCACTGCACTATTGACGTTTACATGTCTGAGGCACCTCTCCCCCGAAGTTGCTGCACCAACTACACACAGACAGCAGCAGCTGAAAGGCACATAGTATGTTGCAGCGGGGGTTGGAATTTAAATGTTAGGCAATACAAAAGCAAATCCCTACTCTTACGAAAAGTGCCAGAGACCATTAGCATAAATAACGCCAGGTTTTTAAGGTCTCAATTATTTGGTATCTTAAACCTAGGGTTGCCAACCCTCCAGGATCATCCTGGGGTCTCCAGGAATTAAAGATTAATCTTTAATTAAAGATTATGTCATGTGATGAAACCTCCAGGAATCCATCCAACCAAAATTGGCAACCCTAATTCCAGAGAATAAGCTGGCGAAAGGCCAGTTCTCGGAAGATCCACTTTGCCCGTTCTGAAAACGTACGCCCATTTTACCACCAAAATGAGAGTGGGAGACTATTGTCATCACTTTCTGTTCCAGCCGAGCTCAGACCACTGTCAGACACCCAGTCTGAACCAATCTACACAAACAGCAACGCACACTGAGTTTATATCCTCTGTAAACAGCAAAATGGACAGTGCCCGCGTGAAAAGAGTGCATGCATACACGTGGGTCTGCACAAGTGCGTGAACAGTGCAAGTTTCAGCCCTAGCCCCCAGTGTTCGCATTCAGTGACCCCACCGTGCACATGACCCTTGGCCTCCCTGCGGGAAAGGGGGAGAGGGGGGGAAGGCTCGTAGGCCTCTACAGTTCACCTTGACTTGTGGTCATCCTCACTACTCTCAGTAACTGCTCCAGGCCAGTTCCCTGCACTGGTTTCATCAAGCAGTAAGTGGCCCCGCCCCTTCCGTCATGGGTCCCTGTGTTGATTTCTGAGCATCCACAGATTCGAAACTGACAGGTTTCAGAGTGTAGCCGGGTTAGTCTGTATCAGCAAAAACAAGGAGTCCTTGTGGCACCTTAGAGACTAACACATTTATTTGGGCATAAGCTGTTACCGACTCAGGGGAGGAGGAGGGACAGTCAGTTACTGTAGCTCTCCGGGGAAAGAGCTGACATATTCAGGAAGCCAGTTCTCAACGCAAGGAAGAGACCAAACACCGGTTTAAGAAGAGGAACAAACTGTTTCTTAAAGACAGAAAGAAAAAGCAAACAAGCAAGCATCTCCCTCCCTTTAAATTCCTCCAGACATAGCAGATAATTTGTGAACTGCCTGATTTGCATCTTGTCTGGACAGTACCCATAGCACTCTATACTATTTAGTCTCTTCCGTCCCACCTGATGCAGCCACGGAGCCAAGGCCCTGAGATTTTGGAGGCAGCCCCACAAGCCTAAGAAACCTCATCCCATCCCCCCCCCCCCCCCCCGACAAAAAACAATGACTGGATCTAGGCAGGTCTGTAAGTACCATCTTCATCTTTTAATCTCCTTTCCCTTCCCACACTCCAACCAGCTGCACAGTCTGTTCTTGTGCCAGTGACTATCTATATACCCCCAGGACATCCCCATTCCTTTTAAACCTGGTCAGTAACACTTGTCTCCTATGGCATGCCTCCTGCCTTCTTTATGCCCTATTTTTTCTGGGGATTGCCGTGAGAAAATTCAAGGGCACTGCAATATCACTGTAGCCGGGTCCGAGATGGAGTCCTCCAGGCTTTTTACCCCTCTGAACTATCCCTCCCCCTTGCAGCACAGCCAGGAAATCAGGAGCTGAAAACAGCCAACAGTCTGTGACAAATACAGCCCTGCCCTTGCCATGTGAGAGTATTGCTTAAGCATGGCTTCCTGGTAAAGCAGCAGGCACTGTAGCAAAGCATACGGACCAAGAAGAGGGCAGCTAACGGGCACCGGAGTCCAACTACTGCGATATAAAACCGAGTCACCATACTCTCCCCCCTGCTGGAAATGCCACCCTTCTCCCAAAGCCCAGCCCTGAGCCCCATGTCTCTTCCTGCCTGCCCTACACTACATGCTATCAAGACCTTGAAGATAACGCAGGCTGGTTAAAGCATGACAAGGTGCCTGTGTTATAGCAGATTCCACCCTGTAAGTCAGAGGAGAGCAATGCATTTCGGATTCTCTCCAGCCATTAACAAAGTAGACTCAAGATACTAACCCATGCAGCACATCCGGCACACCAGGTGTGCGTTCAGCTCTCTCTCCCCTCTGTAGATGTGCCACATCTCCACCGCTTGCTCTCAGCCTCAGCAGAGCTAGGTCCTCAGTGCGCCACGGGGCTTTTGCACTGGCATCCTCCACAACCGAAACAGGAAAAGTATCTTCAAGTCAGTCTTGCGTGTGCTGGCTGGGTCTGTCCCAAGCAAATGTCTCTTCAGGTCTCCACTGGTGCCCCGCCCACCGTTTCCTACCGCCTGCTTTAAGACACAGTTCCCTTTCAGGACCTCGTTCCAAAACCCCATCCAAATGTAACGGTTGGAGGAGTTCTCCCCTCATCAACACGAGAGCGCAGACGCTGTCACTCTTCCAGCCGCTCTCAGCTTGGAATGGCAGGGGAAGCACCAAGACCCAGAAGCAAAGGGGACTGACTGCCTTGTAGAACAACTTTACATAGCCACTGGGCACAACAGGCCTGCGCCTGCAAAACCCCAAACAGCCACCGCTGGGGCAGTTAAAACTTGCCACTGGTCATTCAGAATCAGCACAGACATTGCCTGGTATCCTGCTGAGCCATGCGAGTGGCAACATCCTGTGTGAGGCAGCCACGGTCCCCAGTGTCTTCTCTGACCCAGGCAGATGCAGACTAGAGCCCCTTGCAGAAGGGGGCTTCAATCAATGTGAAAATCCAGTGCCCACATCCTGCGGACAAAGCTCCCTGATGTGTCAGGCCGATGCTATTCTTCCACACAACAAGGAAAAAGAAAGTTACTCTGCACTCCAAAGTTCCTGGAAACATGCAAGAGGCATTCCACAGAACAGCATAGCTCCAAGGCAGAGAGGGTAGCTCACAATGCCGGTCACCCTGACTCCAGGCACCTGGAAGGAGATTTTTCAGTATATCTGCTTTGCATCGGAAAGCCCAACAGGTCCAGCTTACTCTCCCATCGTGCCTGAGAGCAGCACCTTGAATGCAGCAAGGCCCAGTCTCTGCACTGACCCGGCACACAGGCTGTTGGTTTGTTTTTCCAACTTGTTTTTCAGTTCTTGTTTAAGTGCACCAGTCTCGCAAACTATGACGTGAGAGAACAATAAAGGGCTTTTTCATCCACACTGGCCAGCCAGCAGCTTCTTCACAAATGATTTTCCCTGCCTCGAAGTGCCAGAGCTCAGCATCAAACCCTCTGGCTGCAGGCTGAGATCCTGCACACAGCGAGCTCAGAACGGCCGCAGGAGAGATAACGGGGGCTGCTTTACCGCTGCTCTTTCCTTTCTTCTTCTAAATATAATTCCTCTTCAGACCTTAGGCTGGTTTGAGCCCTGCCGTCCTCTCCAGAGAGGAAAAGACACTTTGCCCAGGAGCCAGATCCAGCATGCCCCGGGGCAGACCAGAGCAGGCAGGGCGAGTAAAACTTTAGATTTTCTTCTCCTGTGGAGCGTTTGCAGGGGGCAGCTTCAGGGACCTTCCCCTGGAGATTTCTGCAGGCAAGTCGCTCCTGAGCTGGCTCTCTCGGCTCTGGTGCGCTTTCGTAATTTCACACAGAAGATTCTTTTGCCCTGTTTTACCACCTCTCGGTGGTTCTTTCATTCTAATTACATGACACCTCCCCCACCACGACTACCCCAGGAGCTAATAATAATGCCCTGTTACTTCTTGCTAACAATATTAAGTCATTGTAAGCTTATCTCTCACTGGCTAATCTTTTCCAGAGTCACCCTGATAAGCAACCTGTTACAGCTCCCCCTCCAGTCCTCTCAGTTCTCCCTCCTGCCTAACAGAGGCTCTCTGGCTGGCTTTCCTCTGGCCACCCCCAGCCCCGTTCCCTCACCACCCAGAAGATATCCAATCAACGGGCCTGGCATTCCAGACGAGAATAGCGGGCAGGGGCAAAGCAAAGCTGCTATTGTCAGCGACCTGGCCGGCATGCAGGGAAAGGACGAGAGCAGAAGAAAGATTCCAGCAGCAGAGAAGTGTCATACAGGTCACCAGTCAGGACCAAGGAAACTACCAAGACCGATTCTGGCGCTGAGTCTAGACTAGTAAATTTCGATAGCCTTAATTCATCCGGAATATAACGGTCAAAACCGTAGAGAGGGAAAGGAGGGGTCAGCGGGTAGGGCACCAGCTTAGGACTTGGCAGATGTGGGGTCAAGTCCCTGCTCCACATGTGACATTGGTCAAGTCACTCATCCACTCTGTGTCTCAGTTGCACGTCGGTAAAACGGGTAAACAGCACTTCCCTACCTCACGGGAGTGTGATGGGCACAGATACATTAAGAATCAGGAGGCATTCAGATAGTGAGATATCAGAGGCCATATAAATACCCAAGTTAGAGCAAATCCTTAGCACACAGCACATTCAGCCAGACACTCTGGTAAAAAGGCCTGTATCCTGTCTCTGCTGCATGCTGGTGGAGCCGCACTGGTGCAGAAAAACTCTTTCGCATGTGTATTTCATGTATAATGCTTTCAGCTGCAGAGGAGTCCTTCCACACCAACCACGCCTGGATCAGAACCAGACTAGCTTTAAGCACAGTTGCGTAACAGTTTACCTCGCTGGCATGGACAAGGATTTTTTTTGTTTGTTTGTAACCAGCTATAATATAATTGGCTGGCACAGCCGTGAGCCCACTGTGGACAGAACTTAAGAGAAACTCCTGACAAGTGTCACAGCAGAGATAATCTGGGCTAAATGAGCATCAAGCAACAATTCCAGGAACAGATCCATGCTGCTCCATGTACTACCTGGGCTTGGCTTAGCAGTTTGTTCTGGAGGTCAGAGCCTTTGCAGGACCAAGCACTCTTGTCCTCCTGATCATTTAACAGATTACACACCCTGCTACCATGGCGAGGGCCACCTCCTCTTGCCTTTTCTACATCAAATCTCACTCCGCTGACATTCCAAGGAAGGTGCTAAGATGAAGATCAAAGACAAGTCAGAGGCACCATCTGTTCACCTCTGCAGGCATCCTTTAGTGCCGGCAGCTCTACCTATCACCAGAAGTAACAGAGCTTGGGGAGGGGAGACGATCACCCTTAAGGAAGGAAGGCATTGAGTTCCACTGTCAGTCACTGATGCCAAACCCAGCTAGAGAGAGAACCTGGGCTGCATTAAAATGGAGCTTCTTTGGGTACAGTGTGGGAAAGCAAGAGGAAAGGTTTCTCCTCTCTCCCTAGCAATGGAGTCTAGCTGGGAAAGTCAAAGCTAAACTTCCCTCTCACCCCAGACGAGGGCCCTGCCTTCCAGGATGGGGTTGGTGGAGTGGTGTAGGGAGAAGACCAAGACTGAAATGAACAGGGTGAATTCCTTTTCACATCCTCCCCCCAACAGAGCCACCTCCAGGTCAAGGTTGTGACTACAGCCCTACATGGATACAAAATTTGTATCTGTATCCGATCCCCGATCCACAAAAATAGTCTGTGGATATAAAGCGGATATTGGCGGATTTTCAGGGCTCTAATTGTGACCAGGTACACAAGGGGGAAGGATTTGACACTGCTCATGCATACAGGTTTCCACCTTTCAGATCCCGATCCCCAAGTTCAGGTGTGCTCTGCTCTGTGGGGGCAGGGGAGGGGAGTGAGCCTAGCATGGACGTCCCTGGACACATCTGTTTTTCCTAACGGTATTTCAACAGGTACACCGCAGGCCAATTGTACGTCAAGTCAATCATCTGCCACAAGGAGACGAGCCTAGATCCAGTTGCATTCCCAACACAAAGCCAAGCCCCCGGTCCGGGGGCAGAGACTCATCCAATGGAGCAGCACCAGAGCCTGCACCACTAAGGGCTGCACAGACAGTAACTCTGCACTGGGAAAGAAAGGCCTGCGGCCCATTTGCCCTACCAGAAGCAATTCATAACTAGCCCCTTCTAAGCTGTTGCTCCCCACATCGGCTTTTCCCCATTTGTTTCAGAGAAATGCCTTCCAAGCCTGCCAGATTTCACCATTGTCCACATGCTGGCTGGGCTCCCTGGCTTCTTTCAAGCACTGATGACAATCTGAGGAGTCTGGACGGAGGGGAACTCGGGGGAGGGGGAGTTGTATTTATCGGTCAGGTCAATTTTCAAAATTTGGCCAGTTTGGAGAAATCCACTGAGTACCTGGGCAGGCAGGCGATTTTATTAAAGGAGATGTGAATAGGAGTTTTAAACTTCAGCTTGCTCTTTTGGGGAGAAAGAAGGCCTGAAATGTCCGCAGAGGTGCTTCTTTCGAATCTTAAAAATATCAGGGACATCAGGTCTGCTCTCCCCTAGCTTCACTGGAGCATCTCTCAGGAGACCCCAAGGATGGCTACTGACCGACAACTCCTTATCTGAAAGAGTGGTGTTGTTGACTAACTTCAGTGACCCAAGGAAGTTTTCCTTAAATAGATGTTGATAAAACAACAGAAGTTTTAAACATCTGACTAAAAATCCCATCTCCTCTCAATTGCTCAAGTTTTACTCTGGATCTGGGTGGTGTCACCATTTCACTAGTTCTCCAGTCACCATATTTTTCAGTCTAGAGGATTTGAATTACTAAGGTAAAAAACAAGCAAGAAGAAGAAATACTTCGGGGGGGAAACTCTGCTGCCCTTCTGTATAAAGTTATTTTAAAAGGTCAGTACATTCTTTTTTGCAGGTCACCTTCTATTTACCTTTTAATTGTTCTGAAATATGGGGGAAATGGAATGGCTCAGGAATACAGGGGTGATTAAAATCTGTGTTTGCTACTAATTTGAACGGTGGCATGAACACCACTGAAAGCAGAGAGCTACATGAAGAGGATATAGAGTTTAGAAATATGGATTGGAAATAATGTGATTCAACCTGGAAAAATGCATGCCAACCTATCTGGTGGAAAACCAAACCGAGAGAGAGATGCCAGAGAGACAGGAGTTGGAAGGCATGTACAATAACTATATGGCAGAAGATGTAAATGCAACCGAGGAGTTTATTTATACCAGGTAAGCTACTATGAGATTACCCTGATCTTCCTGCGCTTGAAAGGGAGCGAGTTTGCAATATGCAGAGCTAGGGGAGGATAAGACATGATCTATACCAAAAAGGAAAAGTTAAGCTATTTACTAATATAAAGGAAAACATGGATCAGATGAGGTTCACTTTTTCCATCACCTACAGTGCAACAGTTTTTAAAGAGGAGGGACAGGTTCCTCCAATACACCAAAGAATAGAGGTTGCGGAGTGATGCTGGGAGACTGGGAACAGATAGTATCTCTAAAGAAATTAAATCCACACGTGGTGTGGAGACAAACATACTGCCAAGCAAATCTGTCTGAGGCAGCTTTGACATTGAAGAGATTAAGTGGGGAAGGGTGACTGGGTTAACTAGAGACATTACAGCTAATGCTGTTTAGAGGCATATACTGTACAGTGTACAAAAGACGCATAACAGCATCTTTCCCCCACTAAATTCACCCCAAGGACTCCAAACCAATCTACACGGTTCTCCCCTCTGGAACCAGTATCTTCACCCATCTGGTTTGGGAAATGGCCTTTTAGGTTTAATTTTTGGAAGAAACAATAAAATACTCTGAGACGTTACCAAAAGGGTTGGGGAACTGCAACACGCCGGGTGAGATAAAACTATCCCCCAGCCGTTGGCTCCCGGATCACGGCCTAGAGCCAACGCGCCGCTTTTGAGGAAGCAAGACAGGAAAAGACTCAAGGTGGGCAAACCTAGCGACATGTGGCTGCACTTTGTAACCGATGCTCCAGCTGCATGGATGCAACAAAACAGGCCCAAGCACGTGACAACTGTGCGACTCTAGTCAATCCCAGAGCACCATCAACAAGGATGTTTGAGGAGAAAAGCAGGGCTGCACCTTTTAACTCCACTGAAAAACATGGGACTGGAAGAGAGGGAAAGGGACAGGAGAAACATGGGAACAGCTGGCGTGTTTGGATAAAAAGCTAAAATAGACCCAGTGTGCGGGGAGAGCATGGACCGTATTATTATTACTGTTTATCATTCTAGCATTTCCACGTCTAGGTGCATTAGGTGCAGAAAAGAAAACAACACACCCTGTTCTCATAATAAAATATCCATTTGACTAGAAGGCCGTGAGGTTCATTCACAAGACAGGCACGATGGCCTTCCCCCCTAGTGTGTACCGGCCGACTGCCCCTGGGGACTCACTCCACTCACTTCCTGGGCCTCCTTTCCCCAAGAAGTCCAACTCTCAGCCATTTCAGTCTATGAGCAACAGGTGGTCCCAAGCCAAGCTTTGGAGGGGTTCTGATCCAGATCCAAATTTGGATCCGGTCTCTGTAATAGGCTGCACCACAACCCCAGAGCCAAACACTTCCCAACTTTGGGAGCTCAGACCCATCTTTACAATAAGCGCGTTATCCAGCAACATGCTCCGTGCATCTGTTAACTGCTGTTACTCAGCGCCGAGGGATGCCATAGCTGCTGCTCGGGTGCAGACTCTGAGCCAGAGCAGCCAGGACCATCACTCACCATCCATAGGGCTGCACTCTGGTGGCTCCACTGCCTCCCAGGCAAGTATAGGGCTGTTGCTCTATACTGCTCTACCTGGTGACCTGCCCATGAGAGATCATCAAACAGCTGGGGCAAGGAAGGGTAGGTAGCCTCTTCCCACCTCCCAGAGTGTGGGGAGGAGGCCTTTTGTGTCGCCTCCTGGACATGCTGACGGCAGAGAATGTAAGAGTGAAGCTCTGTACCTTGGGGGAACACCCTGCACCCCCATGTTCATCTTTATCAAATGATTGTGTGGGATCCAACGCAAAGTTTGTCAGGTTGGGTGTCTTCGGAAGGCTCATGATGCACTGAGCATGGTTGTTATAGTGATGTTATAGTAATTGTTACAGTGATGTTATTGTGAGGTTATAGGTTATAATTTCATGTATATAGGTATGAGGCTGAAAATATATCCCCATGGCTTAAAGCAAGCCCAGGCAAAAACTCTCCAAGAGCAGAGAGGCAGCTCACACCTCATCAGGGCATGGATGGGACAAACCCAGCCCAGCCTCACAGGAACAATGGACACTGGCTTTGCCAAGCAACAAGGTTAGGCCCTGGATGGAGTCACCCCCTTCCTTTGGGCAGTTTGGGACTATGATGAGGTAATGCTCACCTGACTCTGAAGGGGGGGGGCAAAGCCAGGAGGGAAGAAAGGACATGATAAAAGGGAGAGACATTTTGCCATGTTCTCTCTCTTCTGCCTACATCTACAGACACCACCACCACCAAGCGACTGAACCACTGATCAAAGGGGAGAGCCTGGCTGAAGAGCAGCCAGCCTGTGGTGAGAAGTATCTAAGTTTGTAAGGACACTGAAAGTGTTAAGATCAGCTTAGAATGCGTTTCGCTTTTATTTCATTTGACCAAATCTGACTTGTTATGTATTGACTTATAATCACTTAAATCTACCGTTAGAGTTAATAAATCTGTTTGTTTATTCTACCTGAAGCAGTGCATTTGGTTTGCAGTGTGTCAGACTCCCCTTGGGAGAACAAGCCCCGTACATATCAATTTCTTTGTTAAACTGACCAACTTATATAAGCTTGAAGCGTCCAGTGGGCACAACTGGACACTGCAAGACGGAGGTTCCTATGGTTGTGTCTGGGACCGGAGATATTGGCTAGTGTCATTCAATTGCAAGTAGCTGGGAGCAGCTTACATGCCAGAGGCTGGGCGTGAGCAGCCCAGGAGTGGGGGTTCTCACAGCAGAGCAGGGTAAGGCTGGCTCCCAGAGTCAAGGATTGGAGTGGCCTAGCAGATCACCGATCCAGACAACACCAGAGGGGAACGTCACAGCAAGTGAGGGAGGAAGCCCAATTTCCTTGGCGGGGTAAGAAATGCAAATGGGCAAAGAGCAAAAGCTGAAGGGGGGGAGGCGGGGGGAGGATGGGAGACAGAGATACGGACTGGAAGGGAGAGAAAACAGGAAACATCCAGAAAGAAGGAGATTGGGTTGGAATGAAAAGGATAGTGTGGAAGTGCAAGATAGGAGAATATTTAGCACTTGTCTAAGGCTTTACATTTTCAAAGTGCTTTATCATCAGCTGCTGAATCCTCATGGCTGTGTGACATGGGCACACATAATCCCTATTTTGGGAAACTGAGGCAGACAACCTCAAAACTGCACAGTGAGTCAGTGGCAGAACACAGACTAAAAATCGGGAGTCCTGCCAGAGCTGTCCCCACACCACAGGACTGCGCTCTATGTGTATGCTCTGACAAACGTAGATTTTATTGTAACAAAGGGCTCTGGAATGGAGTGTCTGTAAAAGAAAATGACACAAGAGCCCAGCGCAGAACTCAATGAAAATTTCGAGCATGCCCCCACGGCCCCTTCCCTTCCCTCCCCATCCACCCGCTCCACACCAAGGCTCCCCAGAGACCCTCACTCTTTGCAAAGTGCGTCCAAGCAACCCCCTCTCCTGCGCCTCTCACACCCAAGCAGAGAGACCAGAAGAAAGTTTAGTAACAATTATTTAGTCATCTCTGTGCCCGGACTCACTCAGCGCCAGCCCTGACTCCACCCCGCGGCAGGAGGAGATGCTGCTTCTCTCAAGGGGAGAGGAGACCAGAAAGTGAGAAATTCAGAGTAATTCCCTGAGCCGGGAGAGACCAGAAACAGCACCCAGTATGGAAAGTGCGTGCACTCTTTTACCAAAGCTGGGGCTCCCAGATGATGCTGGACCCCACACGGGGCTGCAGAACCCAGCCCTGTGTCTCAAATGCCAGCAGGAATCACCACCTGGAGGAAGGAACAAAATCCGTACACCTTTAACCAGTGGACGGCAGCCATCTTGGTTCCTCGCTCTCCCCCTCCTGCAGGCACATGCCACATGATCACCCACCCCCTTCGCACTTCGGGGGACTTCCTGGACTCTGCTCGCAGCCAAAGCATGACGAAGGGAGGCAGGAGGTGGGAGGTATGAACCCGATACTCTAAGGGCAGGAAGAACGGTACCTTCTCTCCTCCGTCTCCTCAAGTACAAGATCCCAGCGATGCCAAGAACATGACTCAGAATAAAGACCGTGGGCGGCAGAAAGGTCCCATCCAAAAGAGGCATTGTCGCCTCTCCCCAACCTGGGGGCCTCCGTCCCGTTTCCACAAGCCCTGGGCTCTGGGTCCGGCTCTAAGTTCCTTTCTGCTGCGGTTACAGCTGCATGGTTCGAGCATCACAAGGGAAAGGCAGCGAGAGGCAGGCGCGGAGCTCACAGAAAGCCATCACCCGCAGTAACTACAGAAACTTCCTGTCGGTTTACACCAGGCAACTCTCCCTCTTGAGAGCTCCAGAGCCGGTCTCCCTCTCCCCCCCCCCAGGCAGGCCCAGTTACAGCTGAAGTATCAGATAAAGCCCCGGATCTCTCCACACAGGGCTCAGCGAGAGGGAGAGAGAAAGTGAGTGTCAGGCTGACTCAAACATCTTTCCTTGGCATCCACTGATGTGCTGAAGTGATCTGACTTCAACCCCCCTTCAAGAGAGGGACGTCATGCTCCTAAATTCCCATACCTAAGCCCATTGGAATGCCTGCTCTCCGCAAACACGGGCCTAGCCAGGGAAAGAGGACGGACTCTGCCAGAACAGTGAGCAGTGTCTGCCAGGGGGATACAGCCTTTAAGGCCTGAGGCCTGTCTCCGTGGCCCAGATTGGCCTCGTCAGAAACTGTCCCTTCTCCTGGATCAGAGACTCAAGTTCAAGAGGAGAAAGGGGGGGAAACACACCATTATTAGATCACTTTTAAACATTTCCAGGCATGCTGAATGCAGGCATCGGGCTGATTCCATCACTGGAGTAGGCTGGGGCAATTCCTCTGACTTCCACAGAACTGCACCATGCTTACATCAGCACTGAATTTGGCCCATCATGTTCCCAAACCTTTATCTTAAAGATAAACTCTCTCACGTCGATTGGCTGTAGGACAAACCCAGTATGCTGCAGCTCTGGGGCCAGCACTGAACAAGGAGCAGCCGATTCAGAAACGAAGGTAGCAGTTTGGTATCTTTCAAAGACAATGGAGGCACACTGCATCCTTTGTTTGCACTGGCTACTCCGAGTCACCAGGCAGATTCGCCATCTGAAATCGGTGCCAGGCAAGTTACGAGACAGCGCACCATTGTTTCAAATAACTTGGTTTGGAGCCCACTGGAGATCGTTTGTGTCTTTTAAGGACATCTCCTGGACAAGAACAGGAAACAACTGAGATCTGATCATTTTAGTGTCAGGACATCCTGCTCCAAGCAACAGTAACATAAGCGGCGAAGCAGTTGCCGCTTCATTTGAAGTTCTCTCTCACACGCACACACAAAAATACCAGGTTGGGTAGCCTGGGTCTCCATTGTTCCTCACTTCTGCCTACAATTCTCACCCACGTCCACTGGGCCCCTCTCCCTCATCATCCATTATGTAGAAGTGATGGTGCGTTTGACAGCGCAGGGTTGGACAATAAGCTGAGAGAGGAGGACTAACCCTACAGGCTGTAGTTTTTAGGGGGGATTTATTATTTGGAGGAGTCATTTACAGTCCATCCATTTCCTGTTTAACCTTGTACATTTGGGACAACTTCCATAAAGATACATGAACCAGGAAGGAAAATACAGAGCACACCATGCTGGTGTTAAACCTCTCCATGAATAAAAATGGGGACAGACCACTTACCCAGATTGGTTGGATAAGCTGCCCAATAGGGAACAGATGGAAAAGAGAGGAAACAGCTGGGAGAAATGTAATCCATAGAGATGGGCCAAAGAGACTGGAGTTTGGGTTTGCAAAATCATACGGGTGGATCAAGCTTTAGGGTTGTACCAGCAGGGCGAGGTTCCAGTCTTGGTTCAGTTTAATTAGAAACCCCAAAGTTCCGGGCAGGGCTTCAGATAAGAGCTGGGGTTTCCCCCATCTCTGTAACAGAATCTGCAGTGATTCTGGTTCTGCAAAACCAGAAGTAGAGTTTCGTCCGGATCTAGGTTCCATTTGATCTGGACCATGAAAGGCTTAGAGGGAAGAGTGTTTGGATAAAAGGTTCCAGTTTGGAGCAGCAATATGGGAACGAGCACATATGGCCTCATTTTAGCTCTCGTATTAGTCATAGTGCTCCCAGCTATTTTAGTAGTTGACCATAGCTGGCGTTTAACTGGGTCTCTCTGATGTCCAATTTGCCATGACTGCACTCTGAATATGCAAAATGAGATGCATCATTTGTGCAAAAGTCATTCTATTAAGAAAAAACAACGAGGTTGCTTTACCAAGTGTGAGATCAGTCTAACGAGATAAATCAATTAACAGCAGGATACCACTTGTCGACTGTCTGTAATGGGCCACTCTCTTACCACTTCAAAAGTTATTTATCCTGCTGTTAATTGATTTATCATCTCGTTAGACTGACCTCACACTTGGTAAAGCAACCCCCATCCTTTCATGTATTTATACCTGCTCCTGTATTTTTCACTTCATGCATCTGAAGAAGTGGGTTGTAGCCCACGAAAGCTTATGCCCAAATACATTTGTTAGTCTCTAAGGTGCCACAAGGACTCCTCGTTGTTTTTGCTGATACAGACTAACCCGGCTACCATTCTTTTAAGAGTTAGTATCTAACAATGTGCTATGGTTACTTGAGGTCTCAATGCTCCTTCGCTTTGCACAGGTGCTATTTGGGACAGAGAATCCCAAATAGCTCTCGCAGATCATTAATCTTTGTAAATACAGGCAGAGAGAATGGAGAGACCCAATTCTGGGAGATAGCTCAATTTCCCACTCCCAAGGTGATGGTCATACATTCCGATATCCAATTGTTCCAACCTCACTCCAGTAAAGGCACCCTCTCCAAAGTCTTCTGGACACGTGACCCTTTAAACAACTAATTTCCTTTTCAATGTGGATTTTCTGTTTTGTTTTGTTTTTTAAAAAACAGATTCAGGCTCTGGTTTGAGATGCAGCTTGAAGGAAGTGATCTGACGACAACAGCAGTTGATCCTTCTGAAGAATTTTTGTACTGAAGGGGAGAGCCCTCACCACCCCATTAGCACGCAAGCCTGTTCCTTGTAAGCAGGAAATAAATGCATGAAACCACTAACTCAGACTGCCCTCGCCTACAACAGAATTGAGACAGGAACTTCTGCTCACTAAGACCGAGAATTGAGAGCTTCCCACATGATCAGAATCTGTCTCAGGTTTGATTCTATCAGCCAAAGTGACAATGCTGCACACAACTGTTAAACCAAAAGAGCCTCAATCCATGTAACAGCCTCAAGCAAGGCCAGAGGCCGGCCGGCCCAGCAGCACTTCAACCTCAAAACCTCACTGTGCTGCCAAAGCCGGCAAAAACGTTATTCTGTATTACACAGAGTAGCAGCATTTCATTCATACCTAGCAACACAGAGGTGGGGAGACTTGCATGCATTAGATGCTTGGAACTTCCCTGAATCAAAATGTGGGCTCACCTCCTCCTACGCACTTAATGTGGAGACCCACCATGGGGCAACAGGTTCATGCCTGCTGTGGGATGTTTTCTAGAGCTTTGTTCTGTCTGACTTCAACTATCCCAAGAGACAGGGCTTCTCCACTCCCAGAGGGATTATTCCACAGTGTCTGTGATTGTCCTTTTTTTACAGTGCTGGGTGTTTTCAGAGGAACAACCTGTCCGAAAGTCTTCCTCATCTTCTGTCTATGTTGTCGCTTTAATTCCAGCCTACTGCTAGCTCTCTGCGCCACCCTAAACAAACCCGCTTCCTCCTTGGGGATGCTACACCCACTTCCTACTTCCAAGGTATTGGGTGTCCCCTTTGCTGTCGTAGCCAAACTACACAGATTGAGCTGTTTTAGGCTCTCCAGCATTGCTATCACCCCCCGTTGGAGGTGGGCAAGGAACACGGTGCTCATCAAGGCACTGTCCGGATGATGCTATCAGTCTCTTGGACAGAGGGCAGAGAAAACAGGAACACATAGTTAAGGCTCAAAATGGGTGCAGGCGCACAGCCGCTGTCCAACGTGACAGGCAGTGTCCGAAAGCAGCAACACTGATGCATCTAAGAAACCCCTGCAGCAATTCTCTCACCTCCTGTTGATTTTTTACACAGATGGGTCAAAAAGCCTGGCTTCAGGCAGGTGCGATTAGGCGACAGAGTCACCTGGCCAGGACTAGCAGTGCTTTCTTTGCCCAGGAGAGCAGAGCCTCCATATGGACTGGAAACGGCAAGCTTCTGGCACCTGGGAGAGGAGAAACAGAACGGGAAGGTGCTCGCCAAGGGCTAAAGGCAGGTGCAGTGAGAGAAATGAAAGACAACTCTAGCCACCAGGTTCTGTTCTTCCGGAGAGCGGAGCTCCATCTACGTCCCCCGCATCGGTGTTCCACACAACGCCACATCCCTGAGAGTGACAGAGCCCGCCGTCCAAGCCGTAGGGAACAAAGGAGACACCCGGAGAATTTAGGAAGCTCATAGGATCCCACCCTAACAGCTAGAACAGCAGCGTGGCAGAGAAACAGCCACCACGTCCACAGAAATTCACTCTGTGTAACAGAGAAAAGGCTGCAATGGAGGCAATTGCACAGACTTCTAGGAGGCCTTCCCATGGGCTGAGTTAGGGCCCGTGTGTGTGCATTCCTATGGCACTGTTCACAAACAACCGGACTGCCAACCCCTGGCTTTTCAAAATCTGAATCAGACGGCCCAAAATCATGACATTGGCTAAAAGCCCTAATATTTTTCAAAATAACCCCCGGTGGGTTCTTTTTATTCATCGTCTAGTGTCTGGGTCACGTTTTCAAGTGTCTCTCTGCAACCACGAGGCCTAGTAACTTACTTTTTTTAAAACAGATTGAAGCGGAAGGTCTCACGTGATCAGCTGCAGCTCCCCAAGAAATACCAAATGTGAGACTCACGTGAAAACGGTGAGAACGGGCCACGCTGGCTTAATAACCATAGAGCTGAGAACGTACAGGAAGGCAGAGCGCGGCACGAATAGAAAGGTGGGGAGGAAGAGGAAAGGGAAAGACGGAGGAGGGAATAAGAGAGAAAAGGACAATAGCAGAAGCAATAAGGTAACGGATGCAGGGAGTAAAGGAGGGAGGTGGCAGCCGGCTGCAGGGAGGGAGAGCTATGTCTCTTTGCTATGGTGTGTAATTAACTGCTCCATCACCTAGGGATGTACACAATACAGTAAGTAGATACTGTGTGCTGTGCCACCCCCTGCCACTTCCAGCTCCCCAGCGGGCCCTGCCACCCGCAGCAGAGATGGCACTGACCAAACACCGCGCAGAGGGCACAGAAGGGCAGCAGTTCAAGTCCCGGATCCTCCAGCCATGCCGTCTTGTCCCCCTGCAGTGGGCAGAGCGCCTATGTTTCTGGAGCGACTCAGCTATCTCAGCTCACCACAGCCCCATGGGAACAGCCAGGCCAGATTTGAAAGAGACAGGCCGATTGAGCCGCCAATCGGGTTTCAGAGGGAGGACCAGCCGTAGCAGACATATCAGTTGATGTGAACATTTAATCTGCTAACCCCTTGTGTCCTTTATTTGGAGCCTGCAGCAAGTCGCCTGCCTCTGCTGATCCATGTCCAGAACAGGCCCTTACAGCCAGCACAGGAGGGATAGCGCAGCGCAGAGGAATGAATTATGCCCTTAAGGGGGCAGTGCACTCTTCTGCAGACTCTGGAGCGAGGGACAATGCTGGTTATCAGGAGCACGGCTCGCCAGGGCATGCCTACATCTGGAGCGGGCATACTGCATGGAGCTGAGTGAAAGGACCAGAGTGCACTTAATTCCACTCAATTTAACTCCATTTCCTTTTTCTCTTTTAATAAAATAAAAATATCGACTGCATTCAGCATAAGCGAGTTTCAAGCATTTTCTGGCTGCTGCGAGAAACCGATAACGGGCTGTAATTCATCTGGCTGCGGGTGACGCATCTGGACAAGGAGGACGCAGGAAATACTGGGAAGTCACAGAAATCTTATCTTTCACTGCGCTGTCTCAGACTGTCAGACACTCTGCAACGAGCCAGCTCAGGGGGCTCCGGAAACGCCAGCCGGACACTCCAGGCCCTATTCAGAGCCCGGCAGTAGCGCTCAGACGGTGGCAGGGATAGGAGCCATGCCAGATAGGGCCCTTCTTACACCGCCCAGCCATGGAAACCATTCTACACATACAAAAACAGACAGTTAATTTTAGGTGCCTTCACAGCGGCTTCTCAGGCCGAGACGGCAGTCATTCTACTGGAAAGGAAATGGATGGGGGAAGAACGTGCATCTTAGAATTAAACAAGAACCCGAGGAGAGAGAGACAGAGAGACGTTGAACTCCACACATGGGATTGTTCTGCGCTGACAGCATTGTCTAAAACAGGCCCAGGTCTAAAACTCCAAATGCAAACCAATCCAGGAGCCGCAGCTGGGTTCTGTCACCACGGTCATAGCCACAAGGGTCCTGTGCTTCTCAGCGGGGCCTGATAGCTTACTTTATACCCTGCATATCCCTTCTCTGAGGCAGGACACCATCTCGCCCATAGAACCAACATTAACAAGTGCGGCCCCTCCTACCACGCCCTGTCCTCCAGCTGCCCCTTTTCTCCCCTATTGTAGCCCTATTCCCCAGGGATTTTCAAGCCACACCTGCAACACATCTCTTTTCTCCATGTGTAGTCTCTTAATTTCTCCCTCTGCTAGTCCTAGGTGGAGTATTTTATATTATACAGTGTGCTTCTGCAATCGTTGGCTCGGTTCCCAAATTCTGTCATTATACACATCCGTAATGCATTGGGATTAATCGAAAACCAATTCTACTCTGCCTGAAAAATACCGCCTTTCATCAGAGAACCTCTGCACGCTTCACCAGTCCCACTCTGTCCCAAAGGGAGCCAGGGCTGGACTTTTAAGTAGGACATGCACCCCACAAGCACAAAGCACCACCACAACCACCCTTAACTGCTGTTTGTGCTATTCATCCCTAGCTCTCCGAGCGCTTTACAAAGGAGGGTAGTCTCACTCTCCCCATTGTACAGATGGGGAAACTGAGGCACAGCATTGTGACATGACTCACTCAGCCAGGCCAGTGGCAGAGCTGGGAACAGAACCCAGGCCTCCTGAGCCCCAGTCCTGTGTTCTTTCTACTGCACGATACTGCCTCCCATCCATCCCCTACGGACCAGGGCCTGAGGCAGTGCCCAGTGAATTCAATGGGAGCCTTTCCATTCATTTCAATGGGCTTTGGATCAGGCCCTAACATAAACAGCCAGTGGGGACGCTCCCGGCCGAGGGCCTTGTCTCATGCACAAACACAAGACAAACCCATTTCCCGCTCTGCCCCTCTGCGCACGGCACAGGGTTTAACAGAGCAGCAATTCCGGGTGAAGGTCGCATTACCCCCGTTTTACAGAAGGAGTAACTGAGGCACAGAGAGGTGAAGAGACTTGTCCAAGGCCATACGCTGAGGCAGCGGCAGAGCTGGGAACAGAGCACAAGAGTCCCCTCTCACCGCCATCACCACCGGACCATGCAGCACGTCGTACAGGTAATTACAGCGCTCTCCTGGGTTCCTAACATCACTGTTTCTGACCCCTAGGCACTTCCAGCTCATAGCAGGGGATGACGGCAGTCCAGTTACGGAGGGGGCCTGTGCCCAGCCACATTATCCCTGCCTCACAGTGCCGCCTACAGGGAGAGACTGGGACAGCTGACCAGGTATCCCAGGCTTCAGCCATCACTGGACTGGTACATCCAAACTGGGGACATTAGCAGTCTCTACAGATCGGTGCCTAACTTCAGCCGGGTCCCCCCACAGCACCGCTTCCTCTGCGCCCTCGAGAGAGAGCAGGCAACCACAGGCCTCCCCTTCCACTGAACAATCCCCTGCCCTAGTGCAGTCTTTCCATTCCAGAGCAGAGTCATGCCTTGGCTCAGGCCAGACTGTGGGGGGCTCAGGCCAAGTCTTGCCCCTTTCCTGGGTGTTTTCCTGGTGAGTAATGCTTCCCCGTCGCATTCCCACAGCGGCTGCCGGCTTACACAGCATCACATCTCCTTATATGACTCGGGAAGTCGCCTGCCAGCAACTCAAAGCAACCAGAAAGCAATCGCTACCCTGAAAAAACAGGGGCTCTGCTCCCAGCCCCTCACACAGAGAGGGGGCAGATGTTCTATAGCCCCTAAGCCACCCTGCTCACCTTTCTGCATGCCAAAGGATGGACCCGGGAGCCAGGGCAGCTGTAATGAGGGTCTACATACTCCCCCGAGCCCAGGGCAGCTGTAATGAGCTCTCTCCATAAACCATATTCTCTATTGCAAGCGGTTGGTTGCCCCCAGCCTATGGTTGCAGTGGACTCACTTCCCGTCCGGTATGCTGCATGGGGAAGGGACCCAGGTGCATTCTCAGCCCAAGGCAGCTGTAGCAGGTTCCCGCCCAACCTACTGTCAGACACAGGAAGTGACTCCAGGCCTGATGGGTGCAGGAGCCCCGGGCTCTACCCCCTACCTAGTATGCTGCACAGAAAGGGATGTAAACAAATGTGTATTAATACAGTACAGAAAGGGATCCCAATGCCCACGCACTCAGTGCATTCCCTCCCGTGGCCGCCAGGTGGTGCGGCAGAAACACCAAAAACCAAAGCATCTCTGATTCAGGGAAACCGTCAGACAACAGCTCCTGCTTCTGGCTGGCGACAAGAGAGAACAGAACTAGCACAGAAGCCGAAAGCTTCAGCCTAGTTTCCAGTTCTGACACATTTGCACAATGGCTGGCGCCTGGCTAGCAGCGGAGCTGCATATTAAATGGATGGAGGTGGAAAGAAAACCCCACCAAAGATGATCAAGGGGCTGCAGTACAGCTCCCATCAGAACCAGACCCCAGTTACTCCGGTAACCCCTCCTCCCCCCCTCAGCTCTTGATCTCAAGTCTGCAGCACCCTGGGAACACAACGGCCCTTTTCAATAAGCACAACCAGTCGAGACTATAGAAAAAGGCTCCATCTCCTCCAATGTATCATGCTGAACATAAAAACAGCCACGAATACACTAGGGAAATTCTTGTCCCTTGGCCGGGAAGGCAGCGATGATACAGATGCTGCTGTATTCATTTGACGGGGGGATTTCACTACACAGAACAATGGAGAGGGAATCACACACAGCTGAGTCATTCCACGGCTCGCCCGGAGAATACTCGGTTCACTATTCAGTCTGGCATCTTTGCGATCATCTAAATCATCTAACACAGGATGTTGTGTTTTGCAAAAGCCTGGGTCTCAAACAAACACCACAATGGCTCCTGCTTCCCCCAAGGAGCTACCAGGTATCCCTGTAACCCTGAACACACTTTCCTGTTTCATTCCAGGAAGCCAGCCTGGGTTGCAGGAAGGGCCGTGGGCAGCCGCTGTATGATGAGCCACCAGCACAAGGGCAGAATCCAACTCATGTCTCCTGACTCAGCTCTCCTCTGGCATCTTTTCCACACCCCCAGGCCTTTTTTAGTCTTGACACTGCAATGGTGCTGACTGAAGACGTAACTCGTGACTGTCCGGACAGAATGACAAGGTTTGGAGACACCATCAGGCTTCTCATGCGTAAAGAGCCTCTCTTTTCTTTCCCTGGACAGCTTTCTCCTCTGGCGGGTTTGGGGCATTTTGAGAATCTCTGCCATTTTACGGCAGCTGGTCAGAACCTCCAAGGGACACAGGATGGAAGGGGCCACTTGAGATCAGGAACGCCCAGCTCATCCTGAAAGAGCGACACCATTTCGCTTCTCAGAAGCCTTCCCCTCGGAAGCAAGCAAGGGCCAAGTCAACCCTGAGAAACAAAGCAGCCTGGGACAGTTGTTTTTTTCAGGGCTTCGCCCCTCAGCAGTCAGAGGTCACTGGACAGAAGCACACGCCTCACACAGGCACAGGAAAAAAAAATCAGTTCTCTGCATAACTCACCAACATGGCAACCTAAGCACCTGACCCATTCCAGGACTCCAAACCTTCACTAACACACATGAAAAACCCTGGAATCTGATCTCTTCCCTGCATGACTGCACCTCTCCACTCCTGTAGACTTCATCCTCAGGCAGACCGGTAACCCATCCACCCTCCCGCCCTCAGGGTTTCTAGCACTGTGGGAATGAGGACGGAAGCCCAGGCAGCTGACTGAGGTGCCAGACTCAGCTGGGATGTGCTTTATCCCCAGGACCATGCAGCCACTGCCACGGCCCAGGCAGAGATGCTGAGGGGAGCAGCCCCGGACCGCGGCAGCAAAGCAGATCAGAGCCCCTCTGGCTTGGCTTCTAAATATCTCAGTAGGCTGCAGTAACTAAACATGAGTAAAGGCAAACACCGCACCTTCCCAGCAACTGTCATTAGAAACAGGTAAACAATGGAGCAGTCAGTCAGAGGTAGCAAGACAAAGAGACACCTCCATGAACAAGAGACAAAGCACCCTTGGAAAAGGCAGTCACACACACACACACACACACACACACACACACACACAGCAGCAAACCATCTGGCACAAACACAGGCTCTCTCTGACACACAC
The DNA here is from genome assembly GCF_002925995.2 of Terrapene triunguis. Lineage (NCBI taxonomy): Eukaryota > Metazoa > Chordata > Testudines > Emydidae > Terrapene > Terrapene triunguis. The sequence goes on from NW_020664587.1 coordinate 11,854,709, forward strand.
TACACCCTCCTGCAAGCAGAGACAGGACTGTGAGCCATTCCAAGGCACACGAGCCATCACCACCCCTGGCACCCGTACCGGGAGTTATAGGAAAGAAAATGAAGAGAACAAAGCTGACATTCCCTATGATCTATGTTGTTAAACGGGAGATGAGCAGACCCCGGCGAGCGTTTCCCTTGGGGCCTGCTAGTCTGGCAACTACCCACCAGTGCATTCTCTTTGAAATTCCTTTTACTGCAGGTGAATCACCAATTCCTACATGCACAGACAAACATTCTGTCTTCCTCCACTTATGTCACCACCTAACAAACACGAAGGAAAGAGCGCAAAGGAGCGAGGTGTGGCCTACCTCCGTCTCCAGATGCGTTCTCCCGGCAGCGTTACCTACACTGGAATAAATGCCTAACAAACACATTTGCTACCCCTAGTTCTGTCCAAGTGACAGCACCAACACTGAAGCACTTGTGCCATTAAGGTGCCAGAGACCACCGTGTGGTGCAGACCTGCTCTGAGCCATGTTAGATGACAGAGTGCAGCATACCTGGAGGCCTCGCCATGCTAGCATTTTCATCCTCGCTACAACTGCCTGAGCCAAAGCTACAGGTAGCAAAGCAAATTTGGGGGGGGGGGGGGGGGGGGAGAGGGGGAAGGATTTTCCCAGCATAGATGGGAATTATGCACCTCAGTGCAGTGACCTTGCAGAACCAGGGCTCAAATGCAGACTCTCTTTCAGACTCTTGGCCCGGCAGTAACTGCGGGCGTTTGTGACACCATGATGCTTCTCACAACTTTTCGCACTTCTCAGCAAAAACCCGAGCTGCAAGGCGTTCACTCGCGACTCGCCCCCACTCTCTTTCTGGTTGCTGCTCTAGATAGCGCTGGGCAGAGTTTCCCTGTGGCAGGAGCAGAGGAAAAACGGTTTCAGGAGGCACCAGCCATTTTTTTACTAACCGCTTACAAGCTTTTAAACGGAATGTTCCGCTCCACTGCGAGACCATTGGGAGTGAATGTTTAACTGCAAGGATCCCTACCCAGGGCCAGCTGAAGGGCTGCAGTTCCACCAGCAAAGGCCAACCAGACAGAAAGCAAAACACCCTCCGACAGGAGGAAATATTTCAAAGCACCACACAGGGAATTCTCCCTCCCACAAGTCTGACCAGCCCACCATGCTCTGAACTGAGCAGCAATGTCAGCCCTCGGACATTAAGAGCTAAACCGGCCAGCTGTCCAACAGGCGGTTAACATTAAAAAAACCCCTCAACTCCGAGGAACTCTGGCAGGGAAGTTCCTGGAAATAAGGACTGACACGCTTAGCATCAATTCCTCTTTTCAACAGGTGCTTGACATCAAAATAATGATTATATTTTTAAAAGACTTCCCTTTCCGACATGAAACTGACCAGTCTAGACACACACAAACTGCAGTGCCTTAACCACAGGGCCAACGTTGCATTGGTTTAACTACATCACTGCAACATCCCAGTGCGACTCTGGGTACACCCACACTTCGAACTGGAGCTGAAACTTCCAGCTCGAGGAGACACATGTGCTAGCTCTTATCGGGCTAGTGCACTAAATATAGAAGTGGAGCCAGGGCGGCGCGAGCACAGGGAGGGCTAGCGGCCCAAATACGATGCCATCCGAGACTCTAGACACATGCTCTGGTTGCCAGCTCTTCCCAACACTCACACACCACTGCGGCTACACTTCGGTTTTTAGCATGCTAGCTCAGAGTGCAGCGGTCTCTCCTCAAGCTGGAAATGGAGACACACAAGACAAATATGAAGGAAAGTGTAGGTCCTTCTAATAAGCAGGGATGGAAAGCTAAAAACAGACCTCAAGAAGGCTGAGGTGTTTGATACCTATTTTGCTTCAGTCTTCAATAAAAAAAAAATTAATGGTGACCAGATATTTAACACAACTATTGGGGGGAAGGAATAGGTTAAAGAATATTTAGATGCATTCAAGTTAGCAGGGTCTGATGAAATTCATCCTAGGGTGCATAAGGAACTAGTTGAAGCAATCTTAGAACTCTTAGCAATTATCTTCAAGAACTCCTGGAGGACGGGTGAGGTCCCAGAGGACTGGAGAAGGGCACAAACAGACCCTAGCTTTTAAAAGAGGAACAAAGTGGACCTGGGGAATTATAGACTAGTCAGCATAACTTCAATCCCGGACAGATACCGGAACAAATTATTAAACCATCAATTTGTAAGCACCTAGAGGATAATAGTGTTATAAGGAATAGCCAGCATGGATTTGTCAAGAACAGATCATGCTGAACTGACCTAATTTCCCTCTTTGACAGCATTACTGGCCTAGTGGAGAGGGGAAACCAATAGATGTGACATATCTTGATGTCAGTAAGGCTTCTGACACAGTCCCACATTACTTTCCCATAAGCAAACGAGGGAAATGTGATCTAGATGAAATTACTACAAGGTGGGTGTAAAACTGGTTGAAAGGGTAGTTATCAATGGTTTGCTGTCAAACTGGGAGGGTGTATTTAGTGGGGTTCCACAGGGGGTCAGTCCTGGGTCCAGGACTAGTCAATATTTTCATTAATGAGTTGGATAATAGAATGGAGAGTATGCTTATAAAATCTGTGGATGACACAAAGCTGGAAGGTGTTGCAAGCACTCTGGAGGACAGGATTAGACTTCAAAACAACCTTGACAAATTGGAGAATTGGTCTGAATTCAGCAAGATTAAATTCAATAAAGATAAGTGCAAAGTACTTCACTTAGGAACAAAAAAATCAAATGCACAACTCAGAATGGGGACTAACTGGCTAGGCAGTAGTGCTGCTGAAAAGGATCTGCGGGTTGTAGTGGATTGCAAATTGACCATGAGTCAATACGTGATGCAGCTGCGAAAAAGGCGAACATCATTCTGGGGTGTATTAACCGCAGTGTCGGAGGTAAGACACGGGAGGTCATTCTCCCACTCTGCTTGGTACTGGTGAGTGCTGTGTCCAACTCCCAGCAACACACTTTAGGAAAGATGTGGACAAATTGGAGCGCGGCCAGAGGAGGGCAACAAAAATGATAAAAGGCTTAGAAAACCTGACCTCTGAGGAAAGGTTAAAAAAAAAAGACTGGTCATGTTTAGTCTTGAGAAAAGACGACTGAGGGCAGAGCTGATAACAGTCTTCAAATATGTTAAAGGCTGTGACACAGAGGATGGGGATCAATTGTTCTCTGTGTCCACTGAGGGTAGGACAAAAAGTAATGGGCTTAATCTGTAGCTCAGGAGATGTAGGTTAGATATTAGGAAAATTAGTTAAGCTCTGGGACCGGCTTCCAAGGGAGGTTGTGGAATCCGCGCACTGGCAGTTTTTAAGAACAGGTTGGACAAACACCTGTCAGGGACGATCTAGGTTTACTTGGTCCTGCTTCAGTGCAGGGGGCTGGATGACTTCTCAAGGTCCCTTCCAGCCCCACTTTTCTATTGCTCTAACCCTCACTAGTGAGACAGAGACGTCTCAGGGGGCAAGAGGTCTGGAGCACTGGGAGATTGGGGTACAGAGGCAGCTCGCTTCCAGAGTAGGGCAAAGGGATTCCTGTGGGACAGATTCCTGGTGGCCGTTACACTCCCTGGGCTGGACCTGAAATGAAGCAATAAGTGAAACTGATTTCTGCATGATGGTGTAACAACAAGTCAGCAATGTCTTTCCCCCACATTCCTCCAGCTGCCACAATTCCGGCTAACCTTCCAGAGCACACCTGTGTGAGACCAGCCTCCACCCCCCCTACAAAAAGCCAGTACAGGGCGCCACAACGGGATGTGGAAGGACAGGGTTGCAGCAGAGGGCAATGAGGTTCACCTTGCTGCTGAAAAGAAAGGGAAGGCAGGCGGCCCAGGGCTGGAGAGATAAAATGGTTTGTGTTAAAGCTGGAAACAAACATTATTCCTGATGATTTTCATTCCACAAAGCAAACAGCAAAGCTGAGCCGCCACCTGGACACGGCTTAATCATTCTCTAAAAACAAAACTTGCCGTTAACCCTTCATCTGACCACGCTGGCAGCAATGGGGCTGGACAGCCAGAGCAGACAAGGGAGCTCGCGCGGCTCCTGGGAAGGAGACAGTGTCAAGAGCAGGAGGGATTTCTACCCTGGGCAGATAGCGGCTTGTACAGTATTTAATCCCAGCGACACCTGTGTCCTGTCTCATGCCAATAGGTCGACTGGGCCCAAGTGCCTGGCCTTTGTCTGGCCACACTGGAAATGCATCATACTGGCCAGCACTGCCAGCGCTTAAAGTGGTCTAGAAAAAAGTGGGAGGTCTCTCTTAATCTGGAGCAACCGCTTTGGTAAAATAGTGAGTAAAGGGCACCCTTCCGCAACCCGGCTTGATTTAAAAGAACCGCTGCTGGTCCTGTGACCCTTCGCGACCCCCACACCCTTTAAGCACTGCCCACTGCAACTTCCATCTCAACGTCTCCTCCCTGCTCTCTACAGACCGAGTGGGAACTGTTTGCTCTGTTAGGGTAGGTGCTGTATGGCAGAATCCTGCTCCAAAGACCTTCCAGTCTAAAGGGCACAATACAAAAGAAAGGCAAGGGGGAAGGTATCCGACACGCGAGCAGAGGCGTCAGGACGACTGGCACGTGCTGCGTTTTGTTTGTGGTACACACACAGATGCCCTTGGTGAGCTCTTTGTGGAAGGGGCCCATGGCAGATGTGGTTGGGACTTGCAGGAAGAGGAGTGTGGCCTGGTGTAGCAGTTCAAGAAGGCTGTTCCGGGAACAGCGTGGAGATGGCCGGGGGACAGTCCTGCTGGCCACTCTTTCAGGACAGCCAGAATATTCGCAATCAGGGCCTCCAGCAGGGGAATTTAGTAAGACAAGGGTTCTACTTATCTGGGATGCACGGGGCTAAGAGGAGGAGAAATCCCTAAGCACATGAGCGAGGATTTCCAGTTGAGAGGTTTATGGGAATGTGAAATCCAGACTGGAGCTGCCTGGATGGTCCTGTTCTTTAGCTTGTGACCTCACAGAGACAGGGGGGCAGGAGCCTGAAAAGTGGGAAGGATTGGCCAGACAAGCTTCTGAAAATGAGCTTTGGAAAGAGGTTGTATTTCCTATCGTACCCAGAGAACATATAACCAGGCAGCACCTGTAACAGGCCATGCAGCCGGAGAGAACCCACTGACGCCCATAGCTTAGCTTGCCTCACAGAGCAGCATGGCTGGCCACGGGATAGTAGGAGCCACTACAAATCCACCCGCCTTCCCAGCGGCTTAGAAAGGAAGAGGAGGATCCTGCCCACTAGCATGCGGGGCTGTGAATGGCTGCACCGCCCAACCGCTTCCAGAAGTCCCCACTGGGGACGCACCACTCCCCCTTGGGGGTCTCTGCAGTTACAGCTGCAATACGGCCTTCTCTTCCCCCGGAAGGTGCCGATCCTCGCAGTACAAGGATGACTCTCCCTGCAGACAGCTGCTCACCTCTCAAAGCGCTTTCCCCTTAGTCATACCTCTCACGAGTGACCCCACAGCCACAGGAAGTGTTAAAATAACTTGGCAGGGCCCTGTTTTCCTTATCGAAAGCAACACAAAGGGAACTCTTCCGAAGGCACGTCGGGAAAATCCACCCAGGCCCCACCACCCTGCAGCTTGTAAACTGGAGCGCACACACGAGAGGAGCCAACATCCCCCGAGGCGCCAGGAAGCTGCTCAAACCTCCTTTTCTTGGGGAAACTTGCTTTTCCGTGACCTAGATTCTTTGGGCTTCCAAGGGGCTGTCTCAGCATTGGCAGCTCCACTCCCTGCAGCAGCGCAGCGCCATGACAGACAGGGTGCAAGTACAGACCCCGGAGCCAGCATGCTTCATCCACAGGCAGCTCCCTGCATGCCCTTTCCTTTCAGTGCTTTAACGTCTTTGGTGCCCGAGGGGAGCCACTGGGAAAACATTCTGCAAGTGAAACGACAGTCACTGCCCAAAGACCTCTAAGTGCCCACCCCGCCTTGGCACAGCAGCGCTCCCGCCCCGGGCCTCACATACAACATAGAGAGCGTCTCCAGGATCCCTGCATACGGCTTGCATCTCTCCCAAGCCAGGACTTGGGTCATCTTCTCTCGGATTGCAAAGGCCTTGCAAACTGTTCCTAGCCACAAGCGCTGCCCCATCCCGGATTACCGCACAGGAGTTAAGAGAAATACAAGACGGTCATCTCACTTTGGGTCCCCTCTGAAATCCCATGGGCCTCAACCCTCACCCTCCAGCGTGAAATGTAATGGTCTGCGCTATACAGGAATCCAGGCTAGATGAGCAAATGGTCCCTTTCTGGACTCAAACTATGAATCTATGAGCTGTGCACCACCCCAGATTACCACATAGACCCATTAGATTTCTGCCGATGCAGGAGCTCAGTCTTTATTACTAAGCCCTTTTGTATCTCCCACGCCTCCTCTTCTTCCTTAGATCTGGCAATGCTGGAGCTGGCAGGAAGTCACGCGGTATGTCTGCCCATCAAATAGCGTCAAGGAACTCCTGGCTATTCACCCCAGGTCTCCATCTACTCCCTGGAATCACAAAGAAAGGTCAGGGGAAGTTGGCTTCCAACCCAAAGAACTGAGCAGAGGAGGAAGGGGAGGGGGAGACCTCTGTGCACGCAGGGATACAGAGAAAGAAGCAGGTTGAGAAAAAGAGACCGCAAAGAAGTGAGGGAGCTCTGGACCCAGAGGGAGAGAGAGGGAGATGTGGAGTGACAGAGAGAGGAGGAGGGAGGGCTGGATGCAGACAGTAATACAGAGATGCAGGATGACAGTGAGCAAGAAGAGGAGGAGTACAGCAAGATGCACGCTATGGGGGAGAGAAAGGGTGAAGGAGCTCGGGATGCACAGAGGAATACAGAAAAATGCAGGCTGATGGGGGAGGGAAGGGCAGTGCCAGAATCTGGAGACAAGAGGGACGCAGACTGACAGGGAATTAATTAAGTTCCGAGAAAGCGGCAGCAAAGTCTGATCCTTTGTGTGGCTCTCAGAGGCCTCGATCTCCAGAAACTAATCGCAGCTTTCACCAGAGCTTTGAAAGCTGCCAGCTGGGGGATGGGGTCTCTGTGGAAGGCAGGAGGTCTGAGACCAGCCACTTGTGCTATTTTCAATGCTTCAGCATAGCTCCTCCTGCCTCAATTAACTGAGTTTACGATAATAATGCTCCCACTTGTGGGGTTTGTGAGCTCATCCATCCTGCTGAGCAAAAAAGCACCCACAGGAGGCTGCACTGAGCACCCACTTGCACAAGGCCGTGCCACACACAGGTGCACAACACACACCGGGCACCCACAGCCAGCTCTCCTAGTGCTCCTGCTACTGTGGTTAGCTCAGTATCTCTCCTGGAGGAGGGGAAAGGAGGAAGCACGGGACTTTTCCAGAGGCACCTCCCATCTTTTCAATCCACACTGTAATAAAGATATTACTACTTAGCATTTATATAGCACCTGGGCTTCAAAACACCGTGCAGATATTGGCCAATTAATCCCCACCAGGCCCCTGCCAGGCCCAGACGGAAAAAAATGATGCAAAAGTAGAGAAGTGACTTGGTCACAGCCACAGAGGGAGACAGGGCCAGAGCCAGGGTTAGAACGTGCTCAGAATAGTAGCCCAAGCCTCCGAATATTAGCACAGACAGATCACCACCAGGTTCAGTTAAGAGCCCCCTTGCTGGACTCTGCTGCTTCCGCCATGCAGCCAGCTAAGATGGGGAAACTGATCCGAACTCAGCCCAAAGCATCCCGGTTCCCGTCCAGGTCCAGAACCGCACATTCAGGTCAAACAATAGAGAGAAAATGGTGCCTCCTCGAATCCCCTTCTGGCCTACCAAGGACCTTCACATTGGAGGGTCCTATCTGAACTGTTCCATGACTGACCCAATGAGCATCGTAATCCCCCTTGTCTTGGGGGAGAACAAGCCAGACCCCCTTCTTGAGGACAGGGCTTTAGAGATCCAATCCAGACCTCTGCACTCTGGCTGCCAGGAGCAGGCAGACTTGAGGAATCTCAAAGAAAGACAGTCCCACCTTCACTTGTTTCCTCTCTATCCTCCCTCCACCCCAACAGGGTTGAATGAACTGGCAAGTAATGTCAGGCCTCTTCCCTCTCTCCCCATGCTGTCGGGGCAGCGTCTCTCAATGCAGGATCTTCAGAGGCCGCCCAGAGCCAGGCTTTCCACGGCAGCTTAGGAAACAGGAAAACCAGGAGAAAAGAGCGAGGCTGCTTGAATCAAACCCCTTTTCTCCTGGCTAACAAAAGGCCTGGTGTCTGCACAAACAGGCCTGTTATTCTAACGCCGACCAAAAGCTTCTTGGCAGCGAAAGAAATATGAAAATGTTAGGCTTGTGGGAACTATCTGCACTTTGTTTTGGGTGCGTTTGCTCCTTTGTATATTTATACTACACTCCACACAGGAAGCCCACTTCAGCCAGAACACACAGGGCACTTCGGCGAGTCAAAAATCACTTCTGCCTCTCTGCAAAAGTACGCTGCCCTGCAACAACTGTTTGTGCTGGTGACCCTGTCCGGGAAAGGGCTTTACCCTCCTCCAGCTCCAGCAGAACCTTCTCCCCTTGCCCACCTCTCAGACAAGAGGGCAGCACTTGCAGTTGGTTTGGAAACACTGGTTCAATGTAACAAGTGAAGAGAGTGTGTGTGCGCCTGCGTGTGCTTACGTGTGTTTTTAAGGGACCTACCAACAAAGGACAGCTGACAGGTGGTCTCCCATAACAGGCAGATCATCATTAACTCCATCACTGCCCTTCCACCAGCTCCAACTGTGAATCCTAAAACTGGGACCGAGCAGAGGGTTTGATCTATAAGTGAAGGGTAGAGCATGTGGGAGAATTCACAACATACATGAAACCTGTTCAGGATGCAAGATGTGCTAAGCGCCAACCTGAAAGGGAGGTCAAAAGAGACGTACGCACTCCAGTGGGCTCTTGTTTTCCCTTACTAATAAATTGGAAGCATCCATAAAACCTTGAGCTGTCATCTCATTAGACCTCACAAGCTAAGCAGTGTCCAACCTGGTTACTACTTTGATGGGGGACCTGCAGGAAAAGGCTGGTGATTTAATAGGTGGCACTCTTCTCTTTGAGTCAGTACTGAACCAATAGGCTAGCAAGGAGCACCGGAATCACAAAAGAAAGCAGGCCACTCTTGGAAGAGCAGGTGTCAAAACTTGAAGGCCTGGCCAAACTCTGTTGCATCTTGACTGATTGGAATGTTGTGCTCTTCTTCACTTCAGGTATGTCTACACTGTGCACTAAGCCTGGACTGCGACTTGGGTTTGAGCCCAAGCCCCATTCTATCCACACACAAATCAGTCTAACTCAGGTCAGCAAGCAATCAGGATCCATGTTTTAGGACTAGTTGGGGGGTGGATCAGAGCCTGAGTCCCACTGGGACTGGAGTCCAAGCCCCGTCATTTTGCAGTGTGGACACAGGTCAAGCCGCAGACGCGAGTCAGAAGGTCTGCGCAGCGCTGTAGGTACGCACCAGCATGGCTGTGGGACCCAGGTGCAGCAATTGTAACCCCGGGTTCGCAAAGCAGTGTGGACACTCAAACACGGGCTTGGAGTCAACGAGTCCACAAGGCCAGGTCCCACAGGCCAAGGCTTAGTGTGCAGTGTAGACCTACCCTTCGTGTCCTACGCTGGTGTGTGGCGACACTGTTAAACAGCTGTTGCGTCCCAGAGGTAGGCAAAGCCAGCCCTGTATACACAGTACGTAACAGCTTTGGCTTGAAAAAGGGTTGTCTAAATGCCGGGCATCAGCACATTTGGCATCTGCCTGATAGATGCCCGTTAAAGGTTCAGACTCTTGCATCATCTCAGACTGAAATGGAAAGTCCTGTTCTTTCCACACTTGTTCTCCAGGAGCAGAAACGTGCCCCCTTTGTTTGAGCATGTGCTGCTCAGCTTGGGCTTCACTTATTACTTCACAGCAAATTTTCAACTGTATTTAATCTCCAGCTGCTACAGTCAGCTCCTCTCTGAACTAGGCCTTGCAGTGTCATGGCAGCGAGGAATTTGAGATTAAAAAATAAATAAAAAGGGCTGAAATCTCTGTTCCCTGGAGAGCCGCTCTCCCGCAGCGAAACTTAATCCCCATTAAAAAACAAATTAAATAATCTAGTTGCTAACATTTCCCTGCCTGTTTTGTCCGAGCACCAGTGCAGCATCATTCATTAGAGCAGCACCAGCTGATCCAGTCCCCCTAGCCCAGAACATGGCACATTCCTGCAGGGCTCAGTCAGACCCTTCCAGGATGTGCACATCCTCCCCACCTGGAGCATTTACACCAGGGATCCGGAGTATCACCAAGGTTTTTCTGGAACCCAGACACCATGAGCACCTTGCCAGGAACACAGGAGCCTGCAGAGTGCTGTCATGGCAGCACGTTCACACCTTCCAGGGCCTGTGAAGGATGGAAATTAACCCATACAATGCTGGATAAACCGTAATAAAAGCTCAAAGTCACTCTGAGATTTCAGCTTCGTTTGGACAGGTGCCCCTCCACCTGCATCCAAGACCCCCTCACTTTATCACCTCCCCGCAAAAAAGAAAACACCCAATGCCGTACAGGCGACATCTGTTAGATTCGGTCCAAAATACCAGACACCAAGCAAGTGACTCAGCTCCTTCCTCAGTCACATGAGGTGAATTTTTCCTGCATCAACTATTTGTCCTGTTTTTACACAAAAGGCGCTCAGATACTACGGTAAGGGGTGACAGCAAGCAACTGAGCAGACAGACAGCCAGGATACGGCAGGTGCACGTCCCCAGCGCTGATGGGCATCAAGCAGTCGAATTCACGCTTCTCTCTCTCCTGCTCTTCCCCAATCAGAACGCTAGATGGGGGTTACACTCAACACTCCTGCATAACGCCCAATCCCACCAGTACACAATGCTGGGGCAGAACGAGCCAGAATTGCGGGCCATGTTTCAGAGAAAAAAGGGCCCCACCCAGTGTTGGCTTGGAGAGATCTCCAGCTCAGACCTCTTATCACTCGCAGGCACCTTGGGTGGCTCAAATGCAGCCCCAGGACCAGCGCTCCTAGTCGAGGAAGCTATCACATGACCGGCCCAAAGTAAACACTGACTGGAACACCAGACGCAGGGGAGATGGCCCGACCTGCCCCCTGCCACTCTGTTTCCCCCTTCTCCCCTCCCCATTTGCCAGCCACTCTGCTAGCATCACCGCTCCCTTTCTGGGGCACATTCCTGCAGGGCTCAGTCAGACCCAGTGGCTGAATTCAGTGCCACGTCAGAATGCAACTTCTCGCTGCGTGTCAGGAGCAGAGTGGCCCAGACAGACAGGATTCCACGCTCCCTTTCCCCCCCCCTCCACTAAGGCATTAAGACAAAGAAAATGTTTTTCACAGAAGAAACCGAATGGGTGACTTAGTTCAATTCCCAAGAAGTTACTGCAGCATATACTGCCTACGACGTTCTAGTGCTTCAACCAGCCTACTGGTCAATGCCCAAATGCTGAGGCTTCCACCACTTCCCTTTATTCTGCAATCGGATAGATCTTCCTGTTACAGCTATTAGCAGACCCAGGAACACCCTCCTCATGCTGGATTCACAATTCCCCCATTTCCACACTCCCAGAATGAGCAAGAGACTCCTAAGAAACCTCGGCGCTCCAAATCACAGCCAGGTACAACAGCAGCCACGTGGCCTGCCCATCACATTGCTAGGCTCGCTTGCAGCCAGGACATGTAAGACTAAACAGTGCTATTGTCACCCATTATCCCGAGCCTTGAGCATGACACACAACGGAGGCCTATCACAGGAGGGCCACTTCTGGAAGGTCAGCTTTGAGCAGATGAGTTGCTGGAAACAAGAGGCGCAAGTCCAACCAAGTAGTTGTTTGGTGTGAGTAGCTGACATTATTGTTGGCCCAGCACCGGACTGGGACTCAGGAGACCTCGGTTCTATTCCCAGCTCTGCCATTGGCCTGCTGGGTGACCTTGAGCAAGTCATTTCATGGCTCTGTGCCTCAGTTTCTCCTTCTGTAAAATGGGGGTGATGATACTTATCTCCTTTGGCCAGGTGCTCTGAGATCTGCTGGTCTAGGTATTATTATTCTCTCTCTCCAGAGAGAGGGATCTGGGGGAAAGCAGGATTCTGCAGTGCCTGACAACTAGGCTTGTAAAGGAGACACCATGTTGAACATATGGTGCTGTCACCAGAGAACAGATGGGGGGTTTCATCACCCATGACTTCAAAGCGATGACAGCAGATTCATCCCGGAACCCTGAATGGCAGAGGGGAGCTGCTACTGGCCCCCTCCAGCATCACTCCGAGCACTTGGCAGTCTCCTCTTCCGGGTTAACGAGGACACCTAAACAGAGCGAGTGACTCTCATCAGGAACTACCAGTTACCTTTCTGACCCCTCTCCAGCGCTACAAGGCACAGAAGATTTAGCAGCACTGCAGCAGGACTGAAAGCGGCAGATTGGCAGAGACACAGGGACACATTTTATATAGGAATTCTTTTGTCACTGAAATCACCCCTCCGGGAGGGAGGAGGAAGAGAAGAACAGCTCTCGCTCTGAAGAACATGCAGGTTCGACTGTGACTTTAGATCCCACTCAAGCAGAGGATAAAAAGTGCCGTGCAAGGGGACCTGAAGAGGAGAGATGGAGCCTTTCACCTCTCAGTCCTCAGGTCAAATCCAGCTTGCGGCAACAAAGTCATGACCATCTGCAGGCTGTTTGGTGGCTTCTGTGAAACTGGCTCAGGGGTCTCAAGCCAGTCTAGTGGACGAGATCCCAGTTACAACACAAACCAGCACCAATGCCTCCCTTTGCTATCAGCCTCACCAGAGGCGGATTAGGGGTTTGTGGGGCTCTGGGCCAGAACAAGTGGGGGCCCCTCCCCACCCCTTCCACCTGCAGTCCCCCCCCGGCCGGCACTCCTGCTGGGGAGTGGGGTCAGGGCGTGGGAGCTTCCCCTGCATGCCCAACACTCCTGCTGGGGAACTGGGTCAGGGTGCAGGGTAGGTGGACGGGCGAAGTGGGTCGGGGTGCGGGAGCCCACCCAATTGGCCAGGGGCCCCCAGATACGGGCCCCATTTACCCAGTGACTAATCCGCCACTGGCCTCAGCAGAGAGAGAGAGAGAGGGCTGAGCAGGCCACGGAGACCATTACATCTCCATCCAAGAGGTGGTCCCCTCCAGGACAGGATGAAGCACACTGGTAGGGGAGCCTTGTATGCATTGTAGACGGGCGGCAGTCTCCAGGTAATGTCATTCTGGCAACTTTTACAAACACTAAAAGTTTGGACTGTCAGTGCTCTTCAGCTGTCCCCAGTGCCAGCCCCATCGCTGCTCAGGTGTGAGTGGATTGCGTATGTGCTCACCCCAGTGTGACCCTAATTCCACGCTTGGGTGGCTAGTCGTGGAGAAAAATCAGAAACTTTCCTGGGCCAGCAACTGCCACCCACCACCCTGGGCCTGTCCGTCTGTGGATGACAGATTAAGTGAGGAAGTTATTCGGACAATTCCCAAGGCATGTTGGGTAAGGCCGGGAAGGTGCCTGTTTACATTTGGCTGCCAGCAAGCCACAAGCTTCTGAGAAAGTGAAACTGCTGCTTGTGACATCGGAGATAAAAGTAACCCTGTAATAAATTCGTAGTCGGCCTCCCTGAGCTAAGTCTGTGGCGTTAGTCACCTTGGGGCAGCGTCAATCTGCTGCGCTGGGAAATCCGAGACAGGACGTTTTCAGGGAAGGCTCCTTGACCTACACATTATCCAATCCACTCTCCAAAACAACCTCCAGTCTGAAAGCAAACAAGGCTATTAAAGGAAAACCTGTTTCCTCTGGCCCCCTGTTCCAACAAGGGAAGGAAACAGGACACTGCAGGCTCAGAGGGACAGCCCATCTCTTCCACCTTTCCTGAAAGGCAGGGCTCCCTCTCTCCTCCCAGGCACAGAAGGCTGACAGCTGGATGCATTTCAAAAAGCACCAAATCCAAACAGCTAACCCAGGGGAAATTGCAGTGGCTGCTGGGGAAAAGGGCTCATCCCAGTTCTGCATGACTCCGAGATGTCAAGGAACAGGCATCCATCGTCCCCAGCGGGGCGGGAATGGAGCCACTCTTCGATAAGGGAGCTGGCAGTGCCACTACCTCCTGGATTTCTCCAGACCAGGCAGACCCCTGGGTCTCAGGGGAGAGGGGAAGCGTTCCAGCCCTTTGCTCAAACTCTGCATCACCGAGAGCTGCGCTGGCAACTTGCCCGGGGTCAGGGAACTGCACTCACGGACATTTACATATGAAATGCTCCCAACCCCAATATCCGCTGCTGCTTGTACCTCCCTGGCAGATGAATAGAGATGGTGGAGCTCACCAGCAATAAAAACTTGCTTTTCACCAGCTTTGTCCCAACTCTGCAGCTACAGGCAGAGGCTGAGGGCTGCGTTTCAGCACAACGGGAGCATTTGGTCACTGAGCACCCAGGCACTACAGCCAACACCTCGATACCATGGCGATGGGTGCGTTACAAATATCTGGGAGTAGACAGACAGGCAGACTCTGGGTACTAACAAACAAAATAACTACAGTAAGACAAGTACGTGTCTGTATCTGTCCTCTTAGGTATTTCTAAGGGCCCCATCACCATGGCACCTGAATACAGAACAACAATAAAGCATTGAGCACAACCACAAAGGAAATTCTTTCACTTTCCTAATGGATTCTTTATAGTCATCCTTTATTCTTCACCTCCTCCTCTCAGCCTTTGTGGGGCTCTTCATATCTACCTGTTCCTCAAACTGGCATTAACGTCTCTAGAGGATGAAGGGAGAACAAGGCACAGTAGTGATTATGGTGCGTTTGTTACCCTCCTGGGAGCAGGGCTGGGCAGACACTACACACGAAACAGGCAGACACTTGTTGGAATAAGAACTCCAGATCTGCTCTGTGCAGGATTCTTGACCCTTTTTCTGTCCGCGCGTACAAGCACATTTTGGTTTGCAAAAGCGAGGTTTGTGGAAAGAGGAAAGCGCGGTGCGTTCCTGTGCAGACGTGAATCTGCGCCACTGCTCACGCATGAAGCATTAGTACAGTTACCTTGAAAGCTTCCTGCGGATTTGGGAGTCATCTGATCAAGGAGCTGAAATACTGTAGGGCCTTGTCGATCAATCACGCTGCCTGAATAGCGAATATTCAACACAGCAGTCTTGCTGAGTGGTTTGTGAGCGGCCCAGAGGCTGAATTATGTCTGTGAAATAGCTGAATACTTCCCAGCAGCCAACGAATTTGTTTAAAAAAAATTTTTTTTTAAAAACCTATGTTCGCATGCAATTCTCCCACACAAATGGGTTAAATTTGACAAATCAATTGTATGTTTCTCCCTGCTCTAATCAGGAGACGGGGAACAAGATCTGAGGATCACAGTGTGTTTAGCGGTGAGCCCCGGAACAAGGCTGGAAACACATGACCCGGGTACCCGCAACAACTTGCTGACGTGAGCTCGGCCGAAGCGTCCTCCACTTCTCATTCTGCGCCGTGCTCCAAGAACAGGCTGCAAGGTTCTACAGGACAATGCTCCAATGAAACAAACTGGAAGGGCCTTGGATAGAAGTAACCTGACAGAGGCCTGATCTTCCCCCAAAACTCAGCAGGAACCCCACTACCTTTCCCAACTCTATTCCGCAGCTCAGAGGCAGCACCAGCCAGGCTTGGGAGAAGAGGAGAGGCTCAGTAAGCAAAGGAAAGACATAGCTAAGAAGGAGAAACACCCCCCCCACACACACACACACACACACACTCCCGAAAGAATGACCTAAAAACTCAAGGCAGCCAGCTGAAGCCGACAGCAAGGCAGCACCCTGGCCCAGCCCAACGCCCATTTGTGCTACAGCTGCTTAAGCGCTAAAGAATGGGCGGAAGCGTGCTGGCCACGGGGGTGGGAGCCAGAGCCAGCTAGGAGTCCGCCTGTTGCCTCAGCTGCAGCGCCCCCTCGCTCAGCAGCTAGAAGTACGGGGTTCGTTTTACATGGATTCCCAATGCCAGCTGCAGAGAGGATAACGAGAAATTTATGACGGACACTGCGCCGGCATAAAAAGGTGCATTACGTTACTCCTGGACACTATAACTCAGGCAGCTGTCGCAGCATGAAGGGGGTTGGATTTAACCCCTAGTGTGATCAACAGCAATCCCTCGCAGTTGTAGGCCTTGAGCCTGTATAGCCAAGCAAGGGAAAGTAGGTGAGGATACCGAGCGCCTTTGCAATGACGTCTCCCTTGGCTCCCTGCTAAGTTAAACATGGAATTCACTCACCCTTGTTACACAAGGCCCCGAGATCAGCTGGGAAAGCCCAGAAGTACAGAGGAAGTGCTACAAAGGGAGAAGCCAATAAAACCGCCACTGGCTGACAGGCAGCTGAACCCCACAGGAATTGTTCCCCTCTCTCTGGTTAAATCCCAAGGCCCATCCGCACCCTCCTGCTTAGCGCCACAAAGCTCAGAGCGCAGCTACCTTCATAACCCACCCACTTGACCATAGCTGGAATAAAGACAAGGTGACGACACAGCCCAAGTCCTGCTGTGTGATGTCCCTCTGCCCACACCCAGTCAGCAGGAAATGGAGCGGAGGGAGAGTAAAGCATGCCTCTGCTGCTGGCTCCAGAGAGAGATGCCCGGGCTGTTCCCCTGGGCCAGGCAACGCTGCTGAGACAGGGAGATGCCCCGGCTGTATCGTGACTGACATGCAGGAGTGAGCTGCTGTAGGTGAAGAAGCCAAGGATAAGCAGCAATTCCTACAGGAACTGGCAAAAACTCGTCAGGTCCATTCAAGTGCAGGCTGATATCCTGAATCCCAGGTACCGCCTCCAGGCCCCGCCCTCAAGTCATAGACTACGAACCACCACCATCACCTGGAGAGCCACCACAAACACAGCCACCTCTCCCCCATCTTTCCTTTCACTTGTAGGCTGGGTTGCTTCATCAGGCGCTTTCTCTCTATGGGGAACCGCGTCTCTCGCTGCCTATCAGCCACCTGCTGTCAGAGGCCACAGAGAGCGCGATCAAATATCCAGTTAACGGATTCCTTTCCCAGCCTCCCCATTCAACCTTGGGATGATTAGAAACAGAGCTGAAAGTCAGTCAGTGGCTGAATGAAAAGGGAAGTTGAGCGTTCTGCCCTGTGCAGGTTGGAAAGGGAAAATCACACCATCCGGGCTTCTCTGGGGAGGGAGGAAGGATGGCCCAGTGGTTAGGGTGCTAGTCGGAGACCTGGAAGACCCAGCGTCAATTCCTTGCTCCACCCCCAATGCCTTTGTGACCCGGTGCAGGTCACTCGGGCTCTCTGTCCCCTGGCTTCCCACCTGTAAAATGGGGTAATGGCACTGTCCTACCTCCCAGGGATGCTGGGAGGAGAAACACATGACAGATTGTGAGGCGCTCAAATACTACAGTAACGGGGCCGTACCAGTCCAGATAGGAAGTGAAAGGAACAAGAGCAGGTGCAAAATTGCAAATCCAGGGCTCCTGTTTCCTCCCTTTGCCAGCCATGCTCTGATTCAGAGCAGAGCTTGACACATCCCCTAACCACACCAAGATTCAGTCACACACATACAGGCGCCTGGTTAACACATCCGCAACCAGCAGAAGACACAAAGCCACAGGGGGGAGAGAGCTCGCTTCATGTAAGTTGTATAAACCGCCTTGAGTGCTGCAGGGGACTCTGCGGAACCTCTGCTAACTAACTCCCTTCTGTCTGCACTCCACATCCAACTCGCCAAAGAGTTACAATAATAGAGCTTTTTTTTTTTGGTGGCTGTGTTATTTCTAACGCAGCCTCCGCTTGGCTCAGCCACTGGAGAGCTCCATGTTTCAACTCTGACTCACTGCTAACTAAAACAACGCGGAGTCCTCGTGGCACCTTAGAGACTAACCAATGTATTTGGGCATAAGCTTTCGTGGGCTAAAACCCACTTCATCAGATGCACCGACTGCTAACTAAGAATCAATACACGAGACAGACGCAAGAAATAAGACAGGGCCACAGGTTTGTGCACAGTAAGGCCTTTGCTTGCTTCCTAGGGTCAGAGAATGCACAGCTGCCTTAATCAGAGGCCAGAAAGTCCCTAGTCTCCCTGGAGGACTGGCTTTCCCCAATGCATGACAGAGAGCAGGTGGCCCGACACTGCCAGGCACCCAGGGAATACACTAGAGCAGCCAGAACGCCTTACGCTCTGCTCCCGCTCCTACAATCCTGTTCATTAGCTGTTTGCCTTCTATTCAGCCCCAAGAACACCGGTTGCAAACACCCCCTAGCCCTGCAAGTGAAAGGACCAGACAGTCCGACACTCAGTGGGTGCTGGTGCAGCTGCCTCTCCCCTTCTGCATGCCCAGCCAGGGAGGTCTACAAATACCTTTCAGGTTGTTGAGCCCATCCAGGAACTTCCTGTACTTCTCCGCATTCATTGCCCCGCCGAGCCTGCCCCGTTCAGCTGTAAGGAGTTGTGACCATAGCGCCACAGCGCTGAGAAAGCAGAGACCCCGGTTTGTCCCGGATCCTCCTCTGCTCTGCTCTGCATCCACAGCCAGTCAGTCACACAAGAATTGCACTTTGACCACCCTTCAGGAGTGATGTCACCGAAAAGCCTCACTGCATTACAGCCTTTGGTGGCTCCTTATTTGATGAAGTGCATTAAAACCTCTCCAGCCTAAGCCAGCCCCCTTTGTGCAAATTAGCCATGAAACTACAGACCAACCTTCTGCATGTAACTGGCTGGCTCGGGGCTCTGGCCCCTACCCCATCCACCCCTCTCGCTCTCTCTCCTCTCCCACATACAGGCATTGGATTTCAAGGATCATCTGTACTGGAGATCTTGCACACAAAAGCACAGCTGACTGATAAGTGGACTGGGGAGAAGTTTCTTTATTTTATTTGTATACGTCTGTATAGATCTATAAAAAGGACAGCAGAACTCATGGGCGCAATGTCATAGAGAGGAGGACGAGGAGGGAGGGAGGGAATGCACTTATTAGTCAGAACACAGGGCTTCTGGGTTCTATTCCCAGTGACTGCGAGACCAATGGTTGCAAAACCATGGGAAAGACACTTTGGCTCTCAGTACTTCAGTAAAATGGCAATAAGGACCCCTGGCTAACAGGGAATAAGAATGACAAATATTTATAAAGTGCTAAGAAAGCATTGGATGTGAAGCGTGTCATCCAAGGGGCCAAGTATTGTAAGAAAGAAGCACACTAAACGCTTGCCAGTTGCTTATCGTCTCCTGTCTTGTGCGTCGTGGATGGAAATCCGATAAGGCCCCATCACTAACCATATGCTTCAGGGAGATGCTCCCTCGTGCATGGATGGCGAAAGAGTTACAAAATCAAAAAGGAGATTTACTTGTTTTCAAAGAATTTTGGCAACAAAGAATAGCCCGGAGTGATCTGAGTGGAATGCGACTGAGTGTAAGCTCTGGAGCGTGCCACACGCTCCCCTTTCGTAACTCGACGCCCTCAGCAGAACAGAGGCCAGAGTGGAACTGAACAGGAGAACTCTGATCAAATATAAACTCAGCCAAAAGCAAAACAATCAAATGAAACCCACCCTGAGAGAGACGGAGAGAACGAACCCGCGATCGTTTGCTGAAGAGCCCTGAAGCGCAGGGCAGAAGGAATGAGGTGGAATCGAAAAACCCACCCTGTGCACCAGAAACTTTTAGACCCTCCCTAAACTGCTCCCACTCCTTACTGCTCTCCTCATCCTACTCAGCCTTACACCTTCCTGCATGCAGCCCTTGCACTCGGAATCGTCTCCCACTCCTCCCCATCACCTGCTCCTTCCAGAAAGTCTCTCCTTAGTAAGGACGGCCACAATCTTTTGCCTCCGTTAGTTTCTGAGTTAGTCTGTAAACTCTTCAGGGCAGGGACCTTGCCTGCTTACTCAGGTTGTAAATACCAACTACCTTCACAGAATGACACAATAACCAGCATTTCAGGACCTGGATGGACTGAGCTTTGCTCTGGTAGTCCATGCGGTCAGTGCCACACCTCCTTGTCCATAGCCATTGGTGCTGTAGGTTCATGAATCACTGTACAGTAACAGACTATTTTTACACACTGAAATGAGTGGTGTCCAAGGCACTGGATGCTGGTTTGTCATTTGCTTCATATTTCCTCCTAATTCCTTTCCAAAGGATTTTGTCAGATTAAATAACGGCAAACACAGCTGTTGAGCAGTCCGGTTCTGGCGAGTCTGGTTTTATCAACCACAAAACCCTTCTCTGAGATGACAGCAATAGACGACCCCTCTCCCGTCTTTCCTCAAGCCATGCAAAGCAAGAGACACTTTAACAACTGTGTCAGAGAACAATGCACACACTCAGTGGCCGGCCCCAGGCTGCCTCATCACAAGAGGACAGGATGAACCTGTAGTGCTGTCTCCTGTAAGGTGCAATACAAGACACCTGTGTGCAGAATAGGCAGTGATAGCATTGCTCCTGAACACAAACAAGTGAGAACAACTAGAAACAGCGGAAGGGCAGAACACACATTCCTTTCCACCTGAACCAATGTTATTCTTTAGCAACATACATGACGTGTGGATACCACAAGAGATGGGCACGTGAATAAATGCTGTAGATAGACAGATATTCAGAAGCTGCCAGCAGTCGCAGAGGGTTCTCCTCAAAGGCCTGGTCTACACTAGGACTTTAATTCGGATTTAGCTGCCTTAATCCGAATTAACCCTTCACCCGTCCACACTACAGAGCCAGTTAATTCGAATTAAAGGGCCCTTTAAATCGATTTCTGTACTCCACCTCGACGAACGGAGTAGAGCCTAAATCGATTTTGTTAATTCGAATTAGGGTTAGTGTGGACGCACACCACCGAATTACTGTGTTTAAGTTAATGGGGTAGTGTGGCCGCACACCACCGAATTAATGTGGTTTAAAACCGAATTAAGGTGCTTAGTGTGGCCGCGCACAATCGAATTTATACAACCTGTTTCCCAAATTCGAATTATCTAAATTCGGATTAATCCTGTAGTGTAGACATACCCAAAGTGACAGACTCCAGCAGCTCAATCTATTTAGCTCAACAAAGAGAAGGTTCAGGGGTGACTTGATCACAGTCTGTAAGTACCTACATGAGGAACAAATATTTAATAATGGGCTCTTCTACCTAGCAGAGGAAGATCTAGCACGATCCAATGGCTGGAAGTTGAAACTAGACAAATCCAGACTGGAAATAAGGCATCCATTTTTAACGCTAAGAGTAATGAACCATTGGAACAATTTACCAAGGGTCACGGTGGGTTCTCCATCACTGACCATTTTTAAAGCAAGACTGGATGTTCTTCTGAAAGCTCTGCCCTAGGAATTATTTTGGGGAAGTTCTCTGGCCTGTGCCTGTACAGGGGGTCAGACGAGATGATCCCAATGGTCCCTCCTGGCCTTAGAATTATGAAACTCCACACACCCCAGATCTGCAGCGCCCCCAGCAGGCCGCACAAGCACGACTGCTCCATCCCAGTTTATAACTGGAGCCAAAAAGATTGCAGGGCTGGCTTGGGTGAAAACGGTCTGGCGAGTTGGCATTAACCCAGGGGGTACACACTGAAAGCATCAGCCCCACTGACTCTCCGATCCAGAGCAGCAAGCCCACGTGTCTCTCTGAGGCACAAATCAGTAGGCAGGTCAGCACAGCACACACCACAGCAGGGAAGGGGCTATTCATAGCAGACAGGACAGGGCATTGTGGGATCTAACCACACACCAGGTCGGGATGCTTCCTCCCCCTTCAAAGAACCTGTGTGGTATATTTCACTCTGAGCAGTGAGTTATTCAGTTTGGAGTTGGAGTAAAATCAGTTCCCTCTGGTACAAATTTTACCAACAGGAAAAGGCAGTGACAAAGCAACAACATAGTACAATAGAGGAATTCACAGCGGAAGTTAGTCCCTGTCCTTCTGCCAGCCACAGCTCCAACAGGGATGGGATCGACTCGCCTCCCTCCTGCCCGCCCTCCTCAATCCACAACTCAGCTGGGATCACCACAGGCTCCCAAGCAGTCTAGGCAAAGACAGACACATGCAGACCATATCAGTTTCATTTGAAATGGAACAAATCCCGGAGGCCAGTTGCCACTTTCACCCCATAACAGCTGTTTGTCCAGGAACGGATGAACCAAAATTGCTCCAGCGCCTCTAAAAACCACAGTGACAAAAGCAGGTGTTACGTTAACAGTCCATTTGTTCTAAAACAATGATCCCTCCCCTCCACCATTGTCTGGGGTGCAGGCAGGAATGTCATAGGGAGCAGATGGAGGGGTTGAATTACACCTTGTCCCTCTGGTCTGCTGAAGGGAAAGCAAGTTTGCAACATGGAGAGGGAGGCCCATCTCCCTCTGGGACTGGAAAGCAGAAGGGGGGGGGGGGGAACCATAACATCTCCAGTCTTCACAGCTAGCTTAGGAAATGATTTTACAGATTCTTTAACAACTGGTTCTTTGTGAGAGTTTCTGCAGCTCACACTGGCCTGGCAGGCAGAGGCCAGCCCTGAACCTCTGACCCCCAGAAACATGGCTCAGCCACCAGCCCCTGTACATGCTTCACATTAATTTATTATCCTTCCAAACCATCCGTCTTAGCAGTCCCCCAGGCTTGAGAAGAGCACATGCTTTCAGCTGGAGGCTGACCTGGCAGCCTGGCTTATTGTTTTCAACACTGCACTTGATAACAGCAGAGGCTTGTGATGTTTCGGTTTGCATTAGATGTGTGAAAGGTAAAGGAGCAGCCCTCGGACCTCTAAGCACAGATTATTACTTGCACAGCAGTAGAACCGTAGGAGTCACGGACCCGGACCCCATTGCGCTAGGCACTGTACGGACACAGAACAAAACAGAGTCCAGGCAGGGATGCACACAAGATACTGTCGCATTTGGATTCCCATCTGCAAATGCCAGAGAAATGTACAGGCCCCTGTTTGACTTGCATCTCCCACTCGAAAGCACAGCCGGAGTAGTCCATCCTCTCCTGGCACAAGCTACTAATACAGCGTCTGGCATCCCCTAAGGTACAAGTTAATGCAAAGTTGTCCCTTGTGGGGTTTACACACCTTCCTCTAGCATCTGGTACTGGCCAGTGCTGGAGAGGGGATTAGACAAGCCACTGGTGTGACCCTGTATTGCAATTCTGATGCTCCTGCATGTGCAGGTCAGACAGCTAGTCTGCACCACTCCCTCTTCGCCTCCTTTGCACTGGGAAGAAGCAAAGTGAACCCCACTCTCTTCCCCCCAAAATGTTACTTTGAGTCCAAAGACTGAGGGAGGCTCACAGAAACCACAGCCCAGTATCAGGGTGACACAGATTTTAAGATCCGCTGCACAAGAAGGGAAGCTGCCCTAACACAGGGATTGATGTATCGATCTGCAGCGGTAGGGGACGGAATTAATTCATTTTCATGAGAGAGAGCAGACCTG
Organism: Terrapene triunguis; assembly: GCF_002925995.2. NCBI lineage: Eukaryota > Metazoa > Chordata > Testudines > Emydidae > Terrapene > Terrapene triunguis. Next base: position 11,878,159 of record NW_020664587.1, read on the forward strand.
AGCGCTCGCGAGTGGCCATGCGGAACAGGGAATAGAGCAACTGCTCCAGGCTCCATGCAGCCAGTGATACGTAATTTATCCCCCTTTCCACCAGGACATAGTGAATTTATACCACAAAGGCGCTGGACAAAGCCAGCAGAGGTGCCTAAGTCACACAATACTCGGACACAGTTATAATTACTGAAATACAGCTGCCTCGGCCCTGTCCCCCTAACCTTCAACAACACCTCTCCCCATTCTCCCTCCAGGAGGCCCTCAGCTCCCGGCAACATTCCTCCATTGCCTCTAGGCAGAGGAAGGAGGAAAAATAAGTTATTGCAAGAAGCCAAGTTACCACTAAAAATAGAACAATGGAATTTTCCTCGGCAAAGCTGCTTCTTGCTAACAAAGTTGCTTCCATTACAATAAAGAAGGAAACTGAGAAGTGACAGCACAGACGGGTTGGAGAGCAGGGGGAAAAAAGAGACAAGACGGGAGGCCACAGCACAAACTGGAGGAGGTTTCCTTCTCCGGGTCTCCCAGGATTCCTCAGACCCTGCTTAGATGCCCTTATTTCCATATGAAGATAGGATCTAAACCTCAACACCCCCCTTCAAGAAAAATGCTGCTCCCCAGAGGTTTGAGATGCCATCCAACGCCATCAGCAGGCTACATGCGGACGCTGCGACTTGAATCCAATAAGCGCCCAAAGCTCTCCAGAACCAACGGGTGAATATCCCGTTTTATTCATTTTCATTCTGTCCCCGCCTCCTGACCAAGAGAGATTAGAACACAACCAGATGTGTTTGCAAATGAGAGAAGCAGAGGGCTAGTTAACTACAACAACAATTACTGACCTAGAGGGAGAGAGAAACTTGTCTGAGTTCTTTGCTTTTATCGATGACCCGAACCAGGACTTGGCTACCGCAGTTACTGGTGCCCTCAGCCCCTTTTCTCCTGGGCCCTGTTGAACACTAACGTTGTGCCCCGCAGAACGATAAAAAGTAACTCTAAACGTTCCAGCGTGGCTTCACTTTCCCTGCTCACAAACACTCGATTGTAACAGGAAAATAGGTCAGCGACTTGCAGAACAACTGCTGAGAATGCTCCAGCCCCAGTCCTCAGGCTCCAACAGGCCAGGGGAAAGGCAAAGTATCGCCTAGGAGACCTAAAACGAGGAACGAGCCCCGTGCAAGCAGCACCCAGACTTGCGCAGTTCCAAACAGGTGACGCTGAGAGGCCAGAGGGCAGGTTTCCATCCGCCACTTGGATTCAGGTCTCTCACATCTTCATCTCCTGAAGGGTCCTAAGCCCATTTTCACAAAGACCAGAGGGAACCCTGCTAGCTAAAACCCATAGATCCGTGTCATTACCCCTCTCGTTCAGCATTTGCTCCCTCGCTCCAGGCGGAGCAATGAAATGCACAAGTCTGCTGTCTGTAGGAACTTGAGGCTCGCATGAGAGCTAGATGGTTGTGACTTAGTCGGGACTGGACGGAGACCACACTGGAGGAGATAGAGTTGGCAGAACTTAAACCAGTGCCCAATTCAGGGAGTGCGACTGCCATTTACAAGAGAGACAAGGTGGGGGGAGGTAATATCCAGAGCCCTGCATGGATACAACATTTGTAACCGCATCCAATCTGCAATCTGCAAAACATGGTCCGCAGACATCAAGCAGATATCCACAGATTTGCAGGGCTCTCGTAATATATGTTATTGGATCAACTTCTGTTGGTGAGAAGCTTGGTCCAATAAAAGATATTACCTTACCCACCTTGTCCCTCTAACATCCTGGGACTGACAACTCTGCATATTTATCAGACACGCATGCAACTTAGGCTACCAATAAGCTTTCGGGTGGAATTCAAGGTGTTGGTGTTAACCCATAAAGCCCCACACCGTTTGGGAGAGGTTTGTGTAGGAGATGCCCATCGTCCTAGGCCATATGGCTGCAGCCAGCCGATACTCTCAAACGGAGCTCCCTTCTTATGAACAGGAGGGAGCTGGGGACCGGGCATTCTCCATGAGGCTCCCTCAGATCTCGATCTCACACTTTCTGCTGGTCTGTCTGAGCAGGGTTAGTCAACATGATGGGGGGGATGGCCATGGCTGTTCCACACTAGAGCTCCCACCACTGGGTCTGACCAGCCGGTGGGAGACACACACACCCCCGTACCTCCCCCAGGTCTGCTCATGCGGCTGGGTGCCCATGCTCAGAGGGAGCAGCTGACCTAGCTGAAGCCACGCAGCGCTCCAGCAGGGTGAGTGAATAAGTCAGCGCTGAGTGCCAACTCAAAGCGCGTCACGACCGTGCTCGGGCGCAACCACGTTCAAGAACAGCTTGAAACAGAGCTGCGAGCACTAGTAGGAACAGGACTTTCGTGGCCACAGGGAGAGGTGGGGTGCTAGGAGACAGCTCAGCTATGAGGCTACGTACGTAAGGGGAAAGGGATGAGAACTGAACTCCTTCCCCCGCCCAATCCCTTATGGGGGTGCAAGAGGACAATGCTCGACTCTTCCCCACCCTTTACTCTGCCCTTACATTTCCCAGCCAAGCCAGGACACCCCAGTTCTCTGAGAGGGTTCAAACAACTCATCCGGAGCATTCAAGTCACTTTCTGTGAGCTGTGTTTGTGCCTTCCCGTCTGAGTGAAAGGTTGTTTGCTCCCATCTGGTCCGGAAAGGGTTAACGGAGCATGCCTGAAGCCTGCCAGATCCCATTCATAAGCACGGACTCCCTCTCCGAGCAAGGGAGCGTCTGAAATTCCAGGGCTGGGAAGGATTGCTCCAGCTGCCTTTGGAAAGCTGCGGAGGATAGTAGGGCCTGCTCAGCGTCTCATGTGTAAGCGTCTGAGAGGCTGGAAGGGGAGGGCTGAGAAGAGATGGGAAAGGAGCCTGTAGGCTTCTGGAATAGCTACTGTACACCCAGCTGTCTGCCTGCCTGCGGAATCCCAAGATCTCCCAGCCCGACAACTGCCCTCCACAGCAAGAATCAAAAGCATCTGAAACAGCTGGTGAGGATGAAATATCCCAATCCACTGATACTGGCTCCAATGGAGCCACTTGCAAAATCCCCTGAGTGATCACAACTATCTTGAATCCACCGACCTTGCTCGACAGGTGACACGTGGAAGCAGCCTCGGTGCTGTTTATCTCTAGAGCCCCACCAAAGTCACCTTTAAGGGCCGGGATACGGCAGCAAGGATGGATTTAACCCATCAGTCACTTCCCTGACTTAGCACCAATGACATTGTCACCAGTGGTGAGTGACAGAGCTCCTGGGGAAAGGCTCAGAGTAAGCACGCTGCAGAGGGCTTCCTCTGAACCTAGGGCGGAGATAAGCAAACCCCAGAGCAGCAAGGGAAGTTTGAGCCTTGTCTACATGAGGAGGGTATAGTCACAGTGGACCCGCAAAACCTTCTAGCACGAACACCGTTGTGCCGGTTTTAAAGGGTTTATACTGGTACTGCCTATCAATTATGTTGTTTCCCCTACCTGGGGTAAGCACAGTTATAATGGTATAACAGTGTCTACACCAGGGTTTCTTTTACACCGCTGTAGCGGTAAAAGAAATCACGCCCCTAACCAACATAGATCCAAGTGTGGACCAGCCCTAGAGAAGATTTGTTGGTATAGCTGCACCAGCATAGCTATGTGACCCCAGTGTCGCATCTGAGGCTGGAAGGGGAGGAGGGACAGGAAAAGTTATACCAATATAGCTGTACTGACAAACCATCCTAGGGTACACTGGTAAAAGTGTGCTACTGCTGGTTTAGCTTCTACCGATTCCCTGAATGAAACAAGCTACAGCAGTCTAAGCACTTTTATGCCAGTATAAATTGTGTCTACATTAAGGCTTTAGCTGGTATAGAAAAGCTGCATTAAAAAAAAGTCATTCCACTAACTGTAGTGGCAGAAGATTCTGACACAGAGCTGGCCTGAGGTCTTGCAGCAGAACCAGCTTGAGAAGGAGGGTGGGGAAGTGAAAGAAAAGGAGACTCGCCTCTGGGGCGGAGGGGGAAGCATGAGCCTGGGAATAGGGACCTGGATCGGGTCTCAGGAAATCTGGATTCTAGTCCCAGCTCTGTCACGGACCCTGCACAAGTCACTTCCCTGTCTGGGCTTCTGCATTTGCCCTCTATGAAATGGGGCAAGCGATAGTGACGTCACTTCCCTTCCTTTGTAAAAAATCCTTTTCTGGTTTGTGACAGAAGGAATAGCTCACTCTTCTCACTTGCACCTGGCTCAGACTCTAGGCAGTGGGGAAGGGAGGCGCATGCT
>NW_020664587.1:11882430-11896999 GCF_002925995.2 Terrapene triunguis
TTGCACCTGGCTCAGACTCTAGGCAGTGGGGAAGGGAGGCGCATGCTAAGTTTGGGAGAGGTTAGGAGAAGCTCAGATGGGGAGGGGCCGGGGGAAGGAAGAATAGGGCAAACCTGGCCCTGGGGAGGAGGGAAAGAGACAGAGGGATGGAGAGAGAAGTAGCTCAGAACAGAGAGACTCTCTCAGGCTCTGCTCTTGGCCCCAGTGCAGTGACCATCAGTATAAAACCGTCCTGCCCCACAGGTCTTTGCACTTAGCTGTGTGGGAAGAATTTGGGAAGGAGACCGTCTGGTCACAGCCATACTCAGGCCCTGCCAAGGCAGAGCGGATTGTGCAGCTAACAGACGCCCCGTGGAACTCCAGTCCGCTAACCCCACAAACATACCGTACCACAGCCAAAGCAGGCCACAAATCATCAGCCCACAGAAGACGGAGCAGGGCCACGGCTAGTATTTCCTTATTCCACCTTCCCTGGTCTCACTCCTGTCACAGACACACGGGCAGCAAAGGAACAAGCCAGGAAGAGAACTTCTTAAATATTCATTAGAGAGTCATTCAATATGCCACTAAACTTACCATCCAGCCCCTTAGGTTCGCTAATGAGAGAACTCAAGACGAACAGGAGGAAAGCGGTAGAGATGCAAGATGAGAAGCAAAGGCAGTGGAAGGGGGGATCGATGCAGGAAGGTTAGTTAGTGCAAACAGACGTCCCTGCTCACCCAAGGGGCTCAGCGTGCTTTACCAACATAGCTGACACTTGCGGCATAACCCTTGCCAGGTGGAAATTCGACCCATTTTGTAGATGGGGAAACTGAGGCAGAGACAGGTGCTGTGACTTGCTCAAGATCACACAGCCAGTCAGTGGCAGAGCTGGCACAACCCAGGGGTCCCCTGCTGTTCACTTTAAGCACCAGCATCTCTCTCCATTGTGCAATGCAGCACTTTGATACATCCCAGTGACCCTGAACTCTTGCTTGCAGTGTCAGAGGGGCAGGAAGTGCCAATGGGGATAAAGCTCCACAAGGTATGTTTCACAGGTGCCAAGCTGCCCCAAAAAGTGGAGGAGCAGAGAGGTGTATAAGAAAGCGCCGCTGCCGCCCCGCCGGCATGGCCAGACCCTGAAGGTCTCTAGCAGGGCATTCTGAGTTCATTGGAGGGAAACAGAATCAACTAGGAAATGGAAAAACAGCTACATTTCATTCACAGAAAAAATTAATTATGCCTCCTAAGTGACACAGCCCAGCAGCCCAGAATGAGCTGATCAGGCTCTCTGACAAGCAGAGGAAATTACAGGGCAGATATGAACTCATGGGACTGTATAAAATCCATATAAAATCCTCACTTGCTAGGACACAAAAACCAGAAGCCAGCCTCCCCCCAAAACCCACATCAGACTCACTCGTGTCCCCACAGCTTGTGTCCACAGATCCAAGCTCTCCATCCCCAACGTCAGAGCCCACCACAGTTCTGTGTCTACCTGCATCTCTGCACTAGTTTCCTCCCATCTGCCCGCTCTCCTGCTTCCTCAGTCTCCCCTTCTACCACTCTCGGCTTCACACCTTCTAGACCTTATGCTTGGAACAGCCACTCGCTTCTCATCTGCCAAACATTCCCCCTCTCGCCTTCAAATCCATCTTAATACCCTTCTGCCCAGAAATCGTTTCCCCCTTGCTCCTCTCTCCACTCCCTTCCTACCTACAGTTAGCTAGTGGCCCATCAAGCTTAGACTGAAACTTCTTTGGGACAGGGAACAGGCCTAACTTCACATTTTGCAGAGTGCCTTGTAAGTCTGCAGGAAGATGTAACCTTCGCCAGGAATCCAAAGGCTGGAAGGAATTCACATACAAAACACAACAAACTTTTATTAAAGTGGAGTGGAAATTCCCCGCTGATTAACACAAACATTTGCCCTGCTCAGCAAGTGCTCAATGGGTGCCCGATGGAGAGAACAGTCTCCCTAGGACTCTCTCTTTAGGGGTTTCTCTCTTTAGGGGTTCAGCCTTTAGAACTTCTCTGAATGTTGGGGGGGGGGGGGGAATAGCTCAGTGGTTTGAGCATTGGCCTGCTAAACCCAGGGTTGCGAGTTCAATCCTTGAGGAGGCCACTTAGGGATCTGGGGCAAAATCAGTACTTGGTCCTGCTAGTGAAGGCAGGGGGCTGGACTTGATGACCTTTCGGGGTCCCTTCCAGTTCTATGAGATAGGTATATCTCCATATATTTATTAATTAATTAATAATGCTGGCAACAATCCCAGGCCACAAGCCAGCCCACCAGACAAGCAAGGACAACTCTAGGGGTCAGAGCAGCAGTCTTCCAGCAATGCCCAGAGACAATCATCTGGAACCAAAGAGAGCTCAAGGTCAGCTCCTAAAGAACCCAGTGCACTCAGCAAGCCCAGCTCCTCAAGATCAAAGGATAATGCTTTTGCAGATAGAATGATTCCAAAGGAGAGAGATGAAGGGAAACAAATCTGAGGGCTAGCCCAAGGGTTGCTATGGATCCTCCCTATTCCAGGAGCCAAATTTGCACCCTGTGGGCTGGAGTTGACATGATCCCATCAGGACAGAGACACCAGTCCGCTCTGCCCAAACACCCACTGCAATGTGCATTCTTTACAGGAGAGGTGCAGCACTGAACAATGACTGCTCCCAAGGAGCTCCCCCCAACCCACCTTCAGCAGGTGCAAACCGGGAAGAATTCCCACAAGAGGTCTCATAACCCCTATATTAGAAAAGCCCCAAACCTTCTAGCATCAGCAGCTCTAGTTCCAGAGACAATGGAGACCACATGGACTGTGTGTTCCCCAGAATTACCCCACCCCCACCCCAAAAGGAACAGCTCAGATGTCCCAGGAACCTGGCATTTGTGCTATTAAGGCAGTATTACTATTTAGCACTTCTCAATCCAAACAGCTGCCTTGCTCGGAGAGGTAGCTAAGTTTTAGGCCCACTTTACAGATGGGGAAACCGAGGCATAGTCGTTAAATAACTCTCAAGGCCATACAGTGACAGAACTCCAATTAGAACCCAGGCATCCTGACTCAGACGACATGCATCACATATGCTGTGTGCTGCCACGCTGAGGACAGGAGTTTACAAAAAAAGTCTCATGCTCCCTGAACTGCTGGCAATGCCCCCCTTCTTGCTGAATGGGAAGTGACAGAGTGGGGTCCGGAGAGAGCCCCCCTGAGGCCTTTAGGTTGGAGTATGTTATGGAGTGAAAATGCTGCTGACGCCCCGGCCCACGGGCTCTGCAAGGGTAGGAGCGGGTGGTAATCACTGAGGAAGCCGATATTCCCTCTGCATCTCACCACACCCTCCAGATCCCACTGACAGCCCAGGAACCTGGCAGCTGCCCCCGCACCACCTCCCCGCTGAATAATCACACAGGACAAAAGCAGCCGTGGCTGGTGCAATTTTGCAGCAGGTGGGAAAGGCACGAACAACCAGTTGCTGGTAAGAAAGAAGCTGGTTTTGTCTGGCCAGCCTGCGCGTCTCACAGTGCCTCACGTTTAGGTCACTGTACAGTGTAGCTTTTATAAGGCTCTCAGCCCAAGACACCTTCAAGAGGGCTCTTCACAAGGGCCCAACTCAGCAGAATAGGCTGTAACCAGCCCTGGTAATTACAGCTCCCACTGCCACCCCCACCCTGTTCCACTCCCAGCAAGTCTCCTTCCCCCACCCCAAGGTGTGCAACGTACGCTATCATTACACCAACCGCTGCTCCTCTTTACCGCGCACCCCGCCCTGACCGGCAGCCAGCGATTGCCTCACCCGCCTTGGAAAGCTCAGCTGGCATATGACAGGATCTGCTCCCCGCTGCAGAACTTCATGAGGCGGCACCGTGCCAAATGAGGCAAACAAAGTGCGCTGCGGAGAGGAGCCTGAGAGGCAGTTAGACGTGTTTAGAGGCAGAGCAGACAGACCGAGACAGGGATGAGCAGAGGGGTTGGGCTGATATTAAATCAAAGGAGACAGGCCCCCATCAAGCATGTCCAGGAAAAGCACAAAACTTGTGCACCACAGTGCACTGGGGCAGCCAAGAAACAGTGCCCAGGTGCTGCCCAGGGCATACAGACACACCCCTCGCCCCGATGCACCATTTACAAGCAATCCTGAGAGGAGCAGCAAAGGCTTTGTTAATCCCATCCCTATAATGAAGCGTACCCTAGGTGCTGCTTTCATGTGTGTTTCCTGGGGAATATTAGCCAGGGTGCTAGAAAGACAGACAGAAAAAGAAAGTCTAAGCCAGGGGTAGGCAACCTATGGCACGGGTACTGAAGGCGGCACGCAAGCTGATTTTCAGTGGCACTCACACTGCCCAGGTCCTGGCGACCGGTCTGGGGGGCTCTACGTTTTAATTTAATTTTAAATGAAGCTTCTTAAACATTTTATAAACCTCATTTACTTTACATACAACGATAGTTTAGTTCGATATTATAGACTTATAGAAAGAGACCTTCTAAAAACGTTAAAATGTATTACTGGCACACAAAACCTTATATTAGAGTGAATAAATGAAGACTTGGCACACCACTCCTGAAAGGTTGCCGACCCCTGGTCTAAGCTTTATTCCAGAAAAGCACTGGACTCAGTATTGGACCATCTGCAACGGACAGGGCATGAGCAATTCCCTGTAATCATCCTCAGTCAAAGACGTTTGACTGATGGAAAACAAAGCCAGACCAATCACTAATCTTCCCCCACAGAGCTGGGCACCTTCGCCCTGGGCACCTTCCCCACCCCACCCCAAGCCTGGCATTCACAGAAGACATCTACATTGGGATTAATCTTCCTCCTGGAACAGAGGCCTGGATAATCCAGCCTCCTCGCTTCTCCACACGACAACATCCCCAGCAACCCTCGCTCCACCACCTGCTTTGCTAACAGGGCCCTAAATGCTGCAAGGGAAATTGCCCAGTTCAGGTTAAACCGGCACCACATTGTAGTCACAAGGTAATTTATTACAGCGCTAGGTTCAATGGTTTAACCTCCGGCAGGACCCAGCAACTCTGAGGCTCCTGTCAAGTGAAAGCTCCGAAGAGCCTAGTTGCCTGGAGAAGGGCAGTAATGCTCGCACAATGCATGTGTTACTCTCCTTCCACATTCTTTACTTACTGCTTTGTCTCTTTAACCCATTCTCCCTCCACCTTCCTTTAAAGGGCTCCCCCTCACCTTGCTCTCAGGCAGGTGGGACTTGAAAACTGAAGGCCCTGGCATGTATAACAGACACAGAACATCTCAATAACATTTCAGCCTCACTAGTCTATAGCTGGGCTGAATTGTACGGCTTTAACTCTACTCAGAAAGGTGGGTGGAGAAAGGAGAGCGTCCCTAAAAGTTGCAGCCGAACAGCTGTGTGCGGCGAATGACGCCATCCCAACAGACACGCTGCTTTTTGAGGAAGTTACTCGATTCTTCTTAAGTGACATGAGTTGCTCAAATCAGTGTTGGTACAGTGATTTGCCAGCCACGCTGACTGCTGCTTTCAGGGACTTAAGTTGTTCCTAGAGAATGGTTCGTCCCTTTGCCACAATGCACTGCTTAGAGTGAAACCTTCCCTCACTTCCAATAACCAGCCCGCTTGCCATATCCCCCAGGATTTCCAATCCAATTTTGTCCAGTCTCTACTGAAGACCCACTCCACCCTGCCTCCTCCCCCTCAGTTCTCATAGGTAGCTGCTTATGATGGACTTCGCTGTGACCCGCCAAAGCCAACAGGAAAGACCATGTTCGATGACCTCACTGCAGGCAGACACACCTGCTCCAGTTCATAAATCTTTCGGCACTCAAAGCCTGGGAATGCAAGTCCTGGCTCAGGTGCTCCGGTATGCAGCTCCGGCTGTGCTCAGAGGTGGGGTGCGTGAGTCCCAACCCTATTGCCTCACAACGCAGTCAGAGGCACGAATCAGCCAGAGCAGAATTGAGACGCGCATCAGATTCGCTTGCAGATCTGGGAGAAAGAGTTGGAAAAGGGGGCTGCACCTAAGGGATGGAGCATGTCATCTTTCTGCATGCGCCAAAGGAAAAATGAGGGACAAGCTTCAGAGGACCAGTCGTGCATGGACAGAGGGGATTTTACTGGGACTGCCAAGGAGCATTATATTAACCACTGCAACCAGAAATTGCTTACTGCATCGAGTATTCTTTTTTTTGGCTGCAACTTCCTCCCCTAATCCTACACTTTCCTGTCCCTGGCCCATGCTTGCCTGCACTCTATGACACAGCAGCTGGTGTCACTGCCCCATACAGGAACCCAGCTTGGCAGCAGTAGAGGCCCACTCAGGCGCATGCCGCCACTCACCAGGGTCATCGGATACCCTCCTGACCCTGGAGAGGGGATCCAAAAGCCTCCTCAGAACAGGGGAGACCTCCAAATGCTGGGGGTACAACAGGGCTAATGCCTCTTTCCAAACCTGCTGGGATTCCGTCGAACAAAAATGATGCCGGCCACAGTAAGTGGAACTGGTTTAACAGGGTCCCTTCCCTCTTCCTTTTAACACCATTGTTCTCACACTGCCCTCTGTGAAGGCCAGCACTGGTGCCTGCTCAGATTTTGCAGTGTGCCAATGTTTACAGCAAAACTGGGTTGAGCCCTCCTTAAATTGCATCCCACACAGAGAAGAGAGGTCTCAGAGTTCTACTCCATGTGCTCCTGAGCCAGCTGCGGCTGGAAACTGAAATCTCCTGCAACCACAAGTCGATATTTATGCAGCACCTAGCACCGTGGTATCAAAACAGTAGAGTTATAAGCACTTGCAGGAGTCATCGAAGAGATTCTTTTCATGCTCACCTCTTAAGAGAGGCTGAAATGATTTCTTCATCATGTTGGCTTCTGTCCTGGTATCTCCAGGGCAGCCTAAACAGAGCTGACCCAAATGTGACTAGCTTGTGAGGAGAATGGTCAGAAACTAGCAGATTTGGGGCATCAAAGATCTCCACATTACCCTGAAGTGTGGGATGAAGGGAAAAGGCCCAGATGAGAAGTCACACACACATACAATGCTACACCACCTAAAAAGGAGTGACGAAACTCAACAGGACAAACCATTTCTAAACACTTTGGTTGCCAGCAATCTATTAAATCAGCCACTAAAGAGAGATCAAAGATTTTCTGAATCAGCTACTGGCAACGCACCTTCCACTCCCAGCATGAGTCATGCCAAGTCTATCTGCCTCGGAATCTAAACCTGCTGTCCGAGCAAAGGGAGGCAAACAGGTTCACCATGACCATCGTGAAGGCACCTGATACGCAGACCGAACACACAGACATGACGTGAGTCAGTGGGTCTCAGTCCAGTTTCTAGAGGACACAGAAACCACCTCAACTGGCAGCAATTGTACTGAACAGGTCCTAGAGAGTGGGCACTGCTTTGGCCCCCTCGAGGTGATCTCTGCAGATCAGGGTTGAGACAGCTGGATGCAGCAATATGAAAATAACCAACTCCCAGTTCCGTGGCTAAAGTCAGACCTGCAGGCTTTAGGGCTGACAATCTGGCACTTTTCATCAGGCCTAAATATATTCTCTTTCTTTCTTTCTTTCTTTCTTACACACACACACACACACACAAAAGAGCAACAGGAGAAACTGTGTCTAGAGACATCAGAACTCAGGGGACGTGATCCCCCCTCAAACAGGTGCTGATTATACTGGGAAGGCAGCAGGAATCTGGGGAGGCAAGGCAGGGTGGATCCCCGTCACGAGAACAAACCACAACTGTTATCGCCTTGGCCAAAACAAACAAGAGTAAAGCAGCGTCTTCCACAGACGCTTCAAGTTCCATTCTGAGTAAAAATAAAAGCCACACATCTGCTCACACCCCAGCACAAAGCCACACGTTGCTGTGACCCCTGATTCAGCAAACAGCCCGGGCCGCGCAGCCATACCAGGGTCACACAGAACCTCAAAGACGCTGTACCCGCCCTGAAGTCCCTCAGTCCTCTGTCCCTCCATACTGGAGCATAGTCACCGGCGTAATTCTGGGCTGCAGGCGGTTACCAAGTCCAACACAAGGGCTGGATTTAAAGGAAGGGGCTAGACAATTGTGTGACCCACGTACAGCATTGCACAACTGTCCGCGCTACCTAAGGAGATAGGCCTTTCTCTGAAGCATCAGGCAGTGCCTGCTACTGGGGGACAGGTACTGGACTCAAGGAGGCAATGGTCTGATCTATTATAGCAAATCCCCTACCATGGCTACTGTTGGGAAAGCGTGGCTGCCCCTACCCCTGCTGGGATAGGAACATGCAATACAGCTGCCACAAGTATTCCTGCAGGAGGAGAGACGTGTTCGACACAGGGTCTCAACACACCTACTAAGGCGGGGGCGGGGGAAAGAGATTTCAGCTCAGTCTTCAATGCTCAGCCACCTCTACCTGTGTGGTCGAGCTGGGAAAACCACCACTCCCCATCCAGGGGAGGGGAGCCACTGCCACATGGCCAGCCCGCTTCTGCAGGCTCCAGAGAATACCCACAACCAAGACAGTCCTTTCATCACCACAAAGGGACTGTGTTTATCTTTGCAGGGCAAAATAATCACTACTACAGCTATTCCAGAGTCAGGAGATGACTGCAAGCAGCTAGGCCGCCCTTCCCCTAGTCCAGATTGGAGGAGCTGAGTGACCCATCCGCCTCTGCAGAGAGGTATCAAAATCCAAATGCCCTGGTCCTGCAGTGTCAAGGCAAAACCCCAGCACAGGGTTCGTTCTCTCATAGCTGATTCAAGAGGAAGAGAGGGCCACCTACAGAGTAGGGCAGCAGCCCATTGGAAAGAACACTTGAGCACCAGGAGAGGGGCCAGGTGAGGCTAAGGGCCTTAGGCATTCCACAGTGTATATAAAACATACACCTCTACCCCGATATAACACAAATTCGGATATAACGCGGTAAAGCAGTGCTCGGGGGAGGCGGGGCTGCGCACTCCGGCGGATCAAAGCAAGTTCGATATAACGCGGTTTCACCTATAACGTGGTCAGATCTTTTGGCTCCCGAGGACAGCGTTATATCGGGGTAGAGGTGTATGTATTGCTCCTCCAGTATCAGCCCGTGCAATCCTTTCCCCAGGGAGGCAGTACTGGGCATTGCAGCCCCTAATGATGAAGGGTCCTTATTGGAACAATCTGCCTCCCCTTGAAGGGATCCCCATGTCACAGGGAGACTGCCACCGCCTGACAACCCAGCCAGGGAGGAGGGGTTAGGCAACTGACTATGTCATCACCTCTCCTACCAGTCCAAACAGCTGTAATTAAAGCATCAACGCACCGCGGGCAAAGATCAGCCTCACTGACCTTCCTAGCAGAGGGCGTTCCAGAGCTCCTTCCAGTCGATGGCAGAACAGTTCTTGGTGCTACAGAGCCTACAATACTAGCGCTGCCTGGAGAGCTGCCCGGGGTAACTGGGAGCAATGCAAGTGAAAAACCAATGTATGGCTGCCACAGAACAGAGGCGATCACAGCAAGAAACACAGCATCGAATAAAGCATGGAAAGAAATGGCTTCACTAGGAACAGAGGGCTAGGAACCCCCAAATTCCAATCCTGACTCCAACACAGATTCATTCTGTGGCCTTGGGCAAGTCACTTGCCCCATCTGCCTCAGTTTCCCCATCTGGAAAATGCGGCTAATGATAGTTACCTCCAATGTACGAATTAGTGGAGATTAATTAGCTAATATTTAAAATGCTTGGAACAGGAAAAGCACTGTATACATGCTAATGATGTTTAATGCTGAGTGGTACTAGGTGTGCAATAACATGAATCATGACTCTCTGGGCCAACCTGGGACCGTAACTAACGTTTTTGCATTTGCAGCACTTTTCTTCACAATGCAACATTTCTCTTCATTTCTTCAAACATCTCACTGAGAGTTAAGCACTGGAACAGGTGACCTAGGGAGGTTGTGGAATCCCTGTCCCGAAGGTTTTTAAGCATGGGTTTACTCCTAAGGGCATTCTGTGCCAAAATATTACAAATTCTGCGCACAATATTGTAAAATTCCGCAAGTTTTATTTGTCAAGAAATAAATGCAGAGGCTCCAGCATGGCAGTGCACAAAGGTGGGAGATCACCCTGCAGCCTCCCCATCCTGGGGACACGGACTCAGTGGTGAGGCTGCACCCAACCCTGACACAGCATAAGGCCTGGGCCTGCCCCAGAAAAACCCTGGGGCTCTGCTCCTCTGCGCCAGGCGCACCAGGTGTGGGGCGGGCAGGCAGGCTCAACCAGGCAGGATCCAAGTGTGGAGGGGATCAGTGTGGGGGGATCCAGGTGTGGGGTGAGAGGATTCTGTGTGGGACAACCTGGGTGCAGGCAGTTCAGTGGTGGGTCTAGGTGTGGGGGGATATGGATGCCCAGAGGTTTTCTATGCCACTTGATTCATGGCATCAGCATCCAAAGGGAGTAACTCATGGACAAAGAGCTACCCAACTACTACATCTCTCCATGCCTTGGCTCAGGGGTGTGACACGCGGAGCTCCGTAAAGCAGCCCAGAACTGCTTTCATCATTACCATGGACACATGGCCTGCAGAAGCTACCCAGCCCAGCATGTGGTGCTCCATCTTGATCTGGGTAGCCAAGCAATGAGACACGGGTGGCTGAAATCTGCCCCTCTCTGTGCATATTAGGTGTGGTCCTGGGGCTCCTGAGAAATCGCCCACGCAGCTCTCAGTTGGGCAACATATTGGCACCTCTGGGTTAGGCAAGTCACTCACCTCTCAGTATCATGCGGACTTTTAACTGGCCTGAGTCTAGGGGCTTTTGTTCTCCATTATGGCCAAGCTGAGCGATTCCTCACGTGGCCAAGACCTTTGGGACCATTTTAGTAGAGGGTGACTGGCTTCAAAGGCGCAGCTCTGAATTCAGAGCCCTGGGATGCAAGGACATAAGAGGACTAAGGCAATGGGAACAGCTTGGTAACTAACATGCACAACATAGCAGGGTGGAACGTGGGCCTTGTCATCATCTGCCAGTCATTTCCCCTCCTCGACACTCCCACCTGGCATGCTGCAGGCTAACCACCCTTGCCAGTTAGTCATCATAATGCCTTCAGTTCACACCTCCGCTCAATCAAACATTTCCCCCACTGCTGCATGGATACCACCACCCACAGCAGACCAGGAATCAAACAGAAGCAGGTTAAAGCGGTACGGGCCACTGACCCAGCATGACTTTGACTCGACTGACTCAACACGCAGCGCAAATCACGTCACCTTCCATCAGCCGTGCTCACAGACTAACACCTTGTTGTGTAAACTAGATTTTTAGCCACTGGTGCAAACCCCTAGGGAAAAAGTGTTGGACGCTGGAGTAGCATAGTTACTAGGGCAGCAAAAACCCAGTGCCAACAAGGCCTAGATCTGTCCATCTGAGCTCTTTTCATCAGTCTACAATGAAAGGCATGTAAAGTAATAGATCACGGAAACTGCAATCCGATGGACCCAAGCTACCCAGATAAAGGCAAGGTTTGTAAATGGGACGAAAGCACCCGAAACGTCCGTCCCAGGGAAGGTACACGCACATAGGGACCCTTTGTACTCCAGATCTCACTGCACCCAGACCTGCCCAGTCTTGCTCGTTGAATGGAAAGTGCGGTGGTTGAGATTAATTTTAATAGCAGTTTTTAAAGCACCACTGTTATTATGAAAGATTTCTCTGAGTGATTCAACCCGGCATTTACATTCTCACGCAGGCTGTCAGCTTGAACAACGTCAGGTGTCCTTCCTCCCTGCCGTCCAAGGAGAAGGATCACTGCCACTGAACCATGGGGTCAGTTGCTCCCAGACAAAATGAGAGCCCATGGGGGTCAGAGCCTATTCATTGACTCTGTGGAACTATAATCTCATCAGTCGCTCCACCCTGCGGGCCAGATGACACAGAACAACCTCAAATATGCTCTAGAATCATCCACTCTCAAACATTCACGTTCTCAATTCACATTTCATCAAGAATTCTCCACCGGAGGAAGGGGCTACTGGAAAACTTGTTCTGGACAGGAGAAGTTGAATTGTTTATCGCCAAGTTGGGGGGTGGGTGGGAGTGAATGGAAAGAAGTGAGAGAACAGGCCCTACGACTCTCCAGTGAGAATGTAACAGCCTGAACTTCATTCTCTTCCCAGCCCCCACAGGCAAGCACTGAACGCCATGCTGAAAAAAGGCCATGTTACAGTTTAAACATTAATTTCCCTTCATTGAGCAGGCATCGTAAACAGGATTATTCCCACATGGATTCGGTCACTTTCCAGCACTGACAATTCCTGCCGAGGTAGCTATTGGCTTTCATTAGCCAACGACACTAGCCTAAGTGGGGCTTTCATCTTTGCCAGGCAAGTCCACTAAATAAAGCAATTTACAGTTTGAGCATGAGAGCTAACTAATGGGGTGGGGTGAGCAGTTGCCCCTCCCCGGATTATCAACCTTCACTAGTAGGTCTGAGTCAGACTAGAGCAGGCAGAGGTAGCCGTGTGATTTTATTTTCCCTTTGCAACATAATAGTTTGTACCAAGTGATATGGGTTAGTCCCATTAAAGGCAAGACTCCGTGGTTCTGGACCCAGATCTGCCACTGGCTCTCTGCCACACCAAACAAGTTCTCTGGGCCTCCATTTCTCTATCTGACAAACAGTTCACTGCATTTACTTCACTGCAGTTGCAGGGCTTTATTAATGAATACGTGTAATGCACGGAGATCCTCAGATTCCATTATTCAACACCTGTCTGGGAGAATACTTTTATTACCGGAGCCCTGTGAAGCACAGCCACTGGTGCTATGTTTTCCTCACCTCTGGAATTTTTGAACGGCAGCCCTTGAATCGGAGGACTGGAGAATCAATTATATCCCAGCCTCAGCATGCAAAGGGGAAACGGAAGCGTATGCTGTTAGTGCCTGGCTCCTTTGGACGGGACAGTCCCCATTTCAAGAGACTTGGCTGCAAAACTTACAAAACAGAAAGACTGTGATAGGAGCCCTGTGGGGCAGAAATCTGGGCTCACGGACAAGTCTATCTCTGCGGAAAAAAAATAAAAACAGGCACAACAAGGAGGCCAATGATCTACATCAAAACTGCACACTCACTGCCTGTGCCATACACCCCCGGCAGCTGCCGAAAAGATGCAGACACCAGCTTCAGTAACCCACGGCCCTCATGTCAGCATCCACACGCTCACTAGCGACGGCGCGGGGTGGGAGAACAACCCTCCTTTTAAAAAGCCCTTAAACGAAGCTACCTTAGTAACAGCCCCTCTGGGTGGGAAGCAAATGATTTAGGGTTACCGGTGCCACCCCCAACCCCCTCCCCAGCGAAGCACAGCATCTTTGCTGGAACGTATCCAAGAGCTTATCTCTGATAAACAAACTGACCAAGCCACACAAAGTGAGACCCTGTTTATAACAATCACCCATCAAGTGTTTATGGCTTTAGATTCCCACAGACAAGCCTCTGGCTGGCTTTGCGCCATCACCACCTCCTAGGAGACGCTCGTGGGAGGTGTGCGAGCCTACAAGAGAATGGCAGGTCTCAGGGGGCCGGCGCCCCCCCCCCCCCAGATGATGCGACTGTGTGTGTGGAGGGCTGAATAATAATAAAAGGAGACACAGATCCAGCCGGGGGAGCTGCCCCCCATGCCCATTACTACGGTGAGATGTGGGGTGGGAAGACAAACAAGCCGCCGAGGCTCGAGTCCCCGTAGGAGGCAGGGGCCGAGCTGGGGGCTACATCCTGCTCCTCTCCCCCAACCCGGCCTTTGCCCATTGATCCTCCCAGCCGGGACAGGCCCATCCCGGGGCAAGGGGCAGGCGGAGCCGCCGGCGGAAACTGCTCCATGGATCCGTGTCCCCGCAGCGGCGCGACCGAGCCTGCGGGAGCCGCCGGCAAAGGCTGGAGCAGGCCGGGCTGGGGGGGGGCTCCCTTCCCACCCATGGGTGGGGACCGGGCACTGCGCAGGGCCCCTCCCCGGGCGCCCGCTGCGCCCCGCCTCGGGGCCCCTTTGCCCCCCGGGCCCAGCCCATTCGCCCTCTGGATCCCCCAGCCCCGGCTCCCCGGTCCCGGGGCTCCCTCGCCCCGCCGCCGCCGCTACCTTTGTACCGCTCCAGCACATCCTCGTACGCCTGCACGAACTCCTTCTCCTGGCTGCGGTTGGCCGGGAGCAGCCCGGGCACGTAGCCGGCCATGGCGCTCCCCTGCCGGGCCTGGGTGCTGCCTGGCTCCGTCCCGCTCTCGGCCCGGCTCCGCGCGCTGCAGCGGCCAGGGCCGGTGTCCGCGGCTCCCGTTTCCGCCTCGCCTCTTCCCTCCGCCCGGCCGGCGGCGGCGGCTCCTCCTGCTGTCAGCCGCGGCTCGGCCCCAGCCCCCGGCCCACCCCCGCCGGCCGAGCGGCGGCGACACCTGGCGGCCGGCCGGGGAACTGCGGGGGCAAGGCCAGGCCAGCGGCAGGAGGGGGCGGCGGGGCTGGAGCTGGGTGTGGGGCTGCGGGGGCTGCCCAGGAGATGGAAGCTGGGGGTGGTGCTGATGCTGTGCCCACGGGCCGGGAAAGGACACCAGATCCGGATCAGAACCCGGGAGAGGAGAGAGGCACCAGAT
>NW_020664587.1:11897009-11914445 GCF_002925995.2 Terrapene triunguis
CAGGATCCTAGAGTCACATTGGAGCAGAGTTTCTGTCTGCTGAAAATCCCCCGAGGAACTTGGGTTCAGATTAGCAATTTTCCATTTCCCTACACTTCTTATATAGGCCCAATCCTGCAATCAGATCCATGTAGGTAGAGCCTTGTGCCTGGGCACAACGATTCATCCATGCAGATCAGAGATCCTACAAAGACATAAACATGCTTAACTTTACATACCGTGTGTGAAATTCTGGCTTCATTGCAGTAAATGGCAAAGGGGGGGGGGGCATGGATCAGCGTTCACATTGCACTTCCCATCAGTACCCGGCCCAAGCCAGGGAAGCTAATCCAACCAGTGAACCAAATTCCGTGTGAATCCTGGTCATGTGCCACCTGATGCACATTGCACGTATGCTAAGAAGAATGGCAAAAGCCACACTGACTGCAAGGAAGCCAGGATTTCACCCTGACAATACTCCCAGTGACTTCACTGGAATTACTCACTGGTCAAACTCCTTGGTGTAAGGCCCTTCTGACCTATATGTTTTGTACCGCGCTGGCCACATTTTCAGTGCTTAACAAATAAATAATACCTGCACCAATGGTGTAGTAGTTTTCCATGAAATTATTCTGCCCCTGTTTGTTTCAAATTTACTTTCAGGATTATGGAGCCACCTGAATTAAACAGAAAAATGATGATTCTGGTGATATTTTGCACCCCAGATCTGGAACTTTAAGCCAGTTTTGCAGGTATATGCAAATTAAGCTAATAATGGCACATTAGCAGGCGTGAATGCCTAAACATTAGCACACTTCATGCAACAAAGTGGGATTTAGGCTTTCATTCCCTAGCTCAGTGCTTCTCTGCAAACTTGAACAAGGTGATAACCAAACTGAGATAACTTGGGTCTAACTTTCAAGAGTGCAAAGCACCCAAACAGTCATCTGAAGTCAATGGGAGATGTTGGTGCTCAGCACCTTTTCAAAAATCAGCCCCACAGTGCCGCAAATTTCATCACCCAAAAATGGCGGCATCAAAAATTAGAGGCCAGCTGTGAAAATGTAGCTGCATACTACCCAGCACCCTCTTCCGGATGGTTTGTACGTAAGCTTGAAGCAGTACCCAGGTGCCTTATCAACTCGAAACATCTGTATTGGCATTACATATTCTACAAGTCTTGCCAAAGTGTAAGTGGCAGTAATACGGCATATTTGTCAGGAGATAGTTTAATAGATCAGATATCATGCATACCAGCAGAACGTTTCACATTAAATAAGCAGTGTGACAGGTAAGTCCTGTCTGGGATGGCTGGTGTGCTAAGAACCCAGCATAGAAAAATAAGGAGTGGAGGAAAAACAACCAGCAGATAATCAATGATTTTCAATTTTAAAAGTGCCTTAACTCCAGCTGAGTGTTTGTTTGGTAGATGGCCTGGTCTTAATAACATTAGCATCTAAATGGTCCAGGTTGGCTTTGAAATTAACACCTCAGTAAGATAAATGGGTAAGCAGAGGTCAGATTTATTGCTGATACTATTATTTACCGTTGTGTTACCGAAGAGTGTACACACTAGCAATTGGAAAAACACCAGAGGGTTTGGTTTTGCAAAACCTCCTCGGTCTGGGATTGATTTTGAAATAATTCATCAGTCCAGTTTTGATTTTGCAAAATCAAAAACCAGGGTGGGGTGTGAATCCAGATCATATCATCGATGCAAAACCTCCACATTCATCCTCTGGGTTTTGTCCCACAGCCTAATTAGACTAGTATAATATGCAGCAAAACCCCAAAGTCGCAGGATCTCCGAGTTCCTTGTGGCTCTGTTTTTTGGAGCACACTCTGAAACATGGTTATTGTCACAATGCTTCTCTTCCCACACCCTCTGACTAACTCAGCAGGTGTGGAAAGAAAAAGGAAATGCAGTTTGAGTGGCACCTAGTGGGGAAACTTGGGTGATGCAAGAAAACCCACCACCTGCTCTCTAGAGAAGCGTGAGTGAACATAGAAGAGAGGCAGTTACAATCATCAGAGGTCACTGGGGATTCTGGGAGGCAGCCGGACAATTCAGAAGGGTTGTCACTGAAACGTGGCCAGGGCACAAGGCAATTGTGGAGGGACTTCTTCACTGGAGCCCACATTTCCTCTTTCCTGGTACTTTGGAATTTTTGCACTGTAAAGTAAATGACATTCCTCCTACTCCTTGCAGTAGAAAATGGAACCAACCCAGGCAGCTAGACATAGGATCTATTCCCACTTTTCCTGGGCATCACCAGCCCCCATCCCATCTCTCGGAAAGATCAGCTCCCACAACCATTCCTGGGCAGCCAAACGTGGGACTTCACACACACCTCCCTCTTCTGGCCAAACAAATATGTAATCGAATTCCCTCTTTACCCTAGCAGGCAGGCCTGGATTAACCAATGTGCACTGGGCCCCCATCTAAGGGGAGGTCACAACCATGGGGGACCCACCCATGCACAAAAGAACAAAAACAACTCAGGGCCAGGAAGGGGGCAGGGCAGGGCATCACAGGAGGAGGGCCCCCTGCCTGCATGCTATGGCCAGAGCCAACAGGCCCAAGCAAGGAACCAAGCCAGCCCCACCCCATGGGACAGGAGCCGCTGCAGGGTGAGTGCAGGGCGGGATCACTCGCCAAACCCCTCCCCGGGCCTCCCACTCCCCAGGGCAGGGAAGGTGGGGCCCCCAATTGCCGTAGTGCACAGAACCCCAATTCTTTAATCTGGCCCTGCTAGCAGGGAGTCTGAAGCAATTTGCTTGTCATCACTTGCTCAAGGCAATATCCAGGACACAGAATGAGATGGGCCCATTAGGGACATAGGACTGGAAGCCCCAAGTCCAGTCCAATGCTACTGCAAGAAACCCCATCATACAATCCACTTCATAAATGTATCAAGAATCATTTGACAACTAGTTTGGTTTATTACATCGTTTCCTTGCACTCCACCATTTGTCTCTCTGTCTCCATGTGTTGTACTTGTCTTATGCGTTGATTGTAAGCTCTTTGGGGCAGGAACCCCAACCCCTTCATTGGGTACCAGGGACTCTTCGCTAACTGCTGGCCTAGTTCCACCCATGGGCTGTTGACCCCTTTCTCTCGTGGATAGGCACTTTGTGGCTGAGTCTATGCCTCTCCTAGGCAGCTCCACAAACAATCCACCCTGAAATTGCTCCTGATCCCAGATCTCCCACTCGCCAGCAGAGCGCTCCCATCGCCAGCCTGCTCGCCACGCTGGTTTCCGAGATGAGACGGAGGAAATCAGTCTCCTGCCACTAGGCCAGGCCCCGCCTCTTGGCCTGGCTCCGCTCGGCTAATCCACTTTCATATGGCAGACTTTTTCCCTTCTTGTCAGATTCACCACCGCCCCGTCTCCAGCCATGCCCCCTCATTCTGCCTCTCTGGACGGTTTTGTGCCTTGACAGGAGGAGAAGGTTTCTGATGGATCCAGACTCCTGCTCCAGAGCTGGGAGTTGGAGAAATCCTGGTGGGTTTTTTTGCCGCTGTAAGATTTGGCCTTCGCCTGTCAGAGACACGCACACCTTGTGACGGGGTGTCCCGGATGGGGGCAGGCAGCCCGGAGAGACATTCCCTGCTCAAGGGCTCTGTAACCCTAGCAACCAACAGAATGGGTACTCAGCCATCTGGGTTACCATGGCAACGTGAAAAGCCGCCTTCCACTCTTTAAGCCACAGAGCAGACAATTTCCTTTTGCTTTCTGTGTTTGCCATACAGGGAGCATCTCCAAGTGCGCTAATCTGGGTGCCCTGTAATCCCTCCCTCGCTCCCAAATACACTCCTTGCTCTTAGAGGCTTAAACCCAGCACGAAACCGCCAAAGCAGCAACGCCCCCAGCACTTGATTCATCAGCCCCTGAACCAGCTGAAAGAACAACAACTGCATTTCACACTCAGAGCACTTCGGAAATACGAATGAGTCCTCACTCAGCCCTATCCCTGCCAACGCCTCTTTAGAGATGCGGAAACTGAGGCACAGAGCAGGGACCTGACTAGCCCATGGTCACACAAACAAGTCAGCGGCAGAGCTGAGAAAAGAACCCAGGAGCTCCCGGCCCCAGGTTTGTGGATCAGACCACGCCCCTCTTGCGGGTCTAATCTCCAATAATGCAATTGTTTCTAAAACTTAATCTTCATTAGCGAGGGAGACTAAATCCTCCATTACTCCACAGAACAAATAGGGGAGGAGGAGAAGCAGAGGAAGGGTGCACTTGTGCCTACTCAGATTCCTCAAGTCTGAATCTAGTGTACAGTAAATCTGCTCTCTAGTGGTAGTTCCAATTACAATGCTTAGCACAGACAATGATTGTTGGACTACGTTACCCAGAATCCCTTACAGGAAGTTGGGTGTGTCTCCTTTTGAAGAGTGAAAAATAGAGCTGGATGGATTTTGTTAAGAGCAAACCTCATGGTTTCTATGTTTTCCTTGCAAAATATTAATCACAGACATGAGTCTTCTCTGATGCAGATTTTACACTAAGCCAATTGTATTTATTTATTTGCATCAACAACCCCTTGCAAAATGGCAGCTTTCACATCAAAACATGCAACCTCTTGGCATTTCAGTCTTGACTGGAAACAAGTGTTGAAATCCAAAATTCTGAAAATGTTGAGGTGTATGCTCTTGGGACACAACGCATTAAAGCACTTAAAGCTCATGCTTAAAGTTAAGATCATTGAGGTCAATGGGAGTACTCGTGCTTAAAGACAGGTTTCAGAGTAGCAGCATGTGCTTAAATCAGTGGTCCCCAAACTGTGGGGCGTGCCCGGGGGCACAGAGAAATGTCCAGTGGGGTCTGGGCCAGGCCCCCGAGGGGGCGGGAGCACCACCCAGCCCTGCTCTGCCCCCAGTTCCACTCCACTAGGGTTGCCAATTTTGGTTGGACATATTCCTGGAGGTTTTATTACATGACATACAGGTCTGTCTCATCTTACGCTGGGGTTACGTTCCGCGGTCAGCGTGTAAAGCGGAAACCGCGTATAATCAAAATTACATTGAGTGTAATGGCGGGCGGAATCGCCCGCACTACAGGAACATTATTTAAATTGTTATTTTTCTCTTTTTGTTGTTTTTTGTTTTGTTTTTGCCGACCGCGTAAAGCTGAATTCACGCATGTTAAATGCACGTAAGATGCGACAGACCTGTACTCTTTAAGTCCTAGAGACTCCAGGACAATCCTGGAGGGTTGGCAGCCTAATGCAGCCCCACCCCCGGTGCCAACCCCAGCCATAGCTGCAGCTCCCACTCTCAGCCCCCGGCCCCCGCTCTTGGCCCCCAGCGATCGCTCCCGGCCAAGACTCTGCTTGCGGCCCAGGGAGGCACAGATACATTCTGCTAAGAACATAAAAATATAAGAACGGCCATACCGGGTCAGACCACAGGTCCATCCAGCCCAGTATCCTGTCTACCGACAGTGGACAATGCCAGGTGCCCCAGAGGGAGTGAACCTAACAGGTAATGATCAAGTGATCTCTCGCCTGCCATCCGGGGGGAGGGCATGCAAGAGGAAAAGTTTGGGGACCACTGGCTTAAGTGCTTTGCTGCCCAGGGACCCAAAATAGAACTGTGGAGTCTGAACGGAGCTAAGTGAATTTCACTCAGCTGTAATCTCTGTAGACTGTTGTCCTCTTAAGGAATCTTCCCCTAGAATCTGAGGCCCTTGCTTTTTTAAAGAACCTTTCCAGTTCATCTTTGAAAGCGCGTGGACCGTGGCAGGCAAATTATAACGCTAACTAAAAGCTTGCTTTACCTTGGTGCTGTAATCAGCGAGGGTAATTAACACTGTATTCCGGTATTGTGCACTGCTACATTGTGCCTCCCTCAGGGGAGGAGCTTTTAAATTCAGGAGATTATGATGGCACGAGGCAGCTCTTTCTGCATTGGTGCTGCCGTCCTTGCAGCTAAATCTCTGAACGGCTTGTGTGCCCACTGAGTAATGAAATAAGACAACTGTCCATGATGAGCAAAATAACAACCACCCTGACAGATTTTCATTTAAACCAGCTCCTCTGGCTGCTCACAGGAGAGACAAGAAATATCAGCTCTTCTCATATGAATTCTCTCCCTCCCTGCCTGTGGAAACCTGGCTCGCTCATCCTGCACAGCCACTCCCAGCAAGGAACGGGAAAGACCGTCTGTCCCTTTAGAACAGGCCAGATTTGTTGTTTGCCTCCCATCGGAAAGCGAGCTCTGATTTTAGAGGTGTATATGGAAATAGACTTATAGACAACTGAATTAAAAACAGTCACAAGGAAATGAAAAAGCTTTGCTTACTAGCTGGCTTTTTTTAATTCCACCTTGGGCATCTCGCGGCTGTTCAAAAGCTGCCATCTCCCTAACGTGAGGCAGAATTTGCATCTCACCAACCAGCAAAGAATAATCAGGTTTATTCCCACATCCCTGGGACTCGCATTCAAACCGGTTTCTTTAATGTTTGTTAATTAAACAATTACTTTTGCTCTGGAAGGGGAGTGTATTGGAATGGCTTCGACCAAGCCACTCGGAGAACGATTAAAACTGAGCTTCGGAATGACAAAGGAGCCCAAATGTCACTGTGAACGTGGATGAAACATGGACCCTTGGAAAATGCCAGCAGTGCCTCTCGTGTATCTGCACGACTGCTGCCCTTGTTTGTCTTTAGGATTGGTCTTCTCAATCCCAGCCCCACTCCCTTCACGCAGATATTGGGCTACATTCTGCTCTCCGGGCTAGATTCACAGATGTGCTTTGGTCATGCAATGCTTAGCACTGCAACTCCTCACTCCTAGGTTGGAGGTTTAGGGACACCTGGAGGTTTAGGGACACCTGGAGCATGGGATTGCAGCCCTGAACATCTTGGCTAGTAGCTGTTGATGGACCTGTCCTCCATGAACTTATCTAATTCTTTTTTGAACCCAGCTATACTTTTGGTCTCCACAACATCCCCTGGAAATGAGTTCCACAGGTTGACTGTGCACTGTGTGAAGAAGTACTTCCTTTTGTTTGCTTTAAACCTGCTGCCTATTCATTTTATCAGGTGACCACTAGTTCTCGTATTATGTAAAGGAGTAAATAACCCTTCCCTATTCACTTTCTCTACACCATTCATGATTTTAGACCTCTTTCATATCCCCCTTTAGTTGTCTCTTTTTAAGCTGAACAGCCCCAATCTTTTTAATCTCTCCTTGTCTGGAAGCTGTTCCACACCCCCAATCATTTTTGTTGCTCTTCTCTGCACCTTTTCCAATACTAATATATCTTTTTGAGATGAGGAGACCAGAACTGCATGCAGTATTCCAGGTGTGGGTGTACCATGGATTTAT
This sequence comes from Terrapene triunguis, assembly GCF_002925995.2. Classification (NCBI taxonomy): domain Eukaryota; kingdom Metazoa; phylum Chordata; order Testudines; family Emydidae; genus Terrapene; species Terrapene triunguis. The sequence goes on from NW_020664587.1 coordinate 11,904,327, forward strand.
ATTATGGCATTATGATATTTTCTGTCTATTATCTAACCCTTTCCTAATGGTTCCTAAAACTCTGTTAGCTTTTTTGACCGCTGCTGCACATTGAGCGGATGTTTTTAGGGAACTATCCACAATGAGTCCACGATCTCTTTTGTGAGTGGTAACCGCTAGTTTAGACCCTATCATTTTATAGGTCCCCAGGCTCCACATACAATCCATGGGGAGAGTTAGGCATCTAACAAAGGTATTCCCAGAAGCCAGCAAGCTGAATGGGGAGCCATCTAAGCTAGCCAGGAAAGAAATGCAGAGAAAAGGGGCAAGACTTAGGGCCCAGACTCACAAAGGTACCTAGGTATCTAACTCCCATTGACTCCGGACTGACAGGCCAGAGATGGCGCCTCCCACCAGTTGGGATTCTCAGCTGTGAACCCTCTTCCGGAGGCAGTCACCTCAGCCAGGTCAGTCCTTTCTTGCAAAAAAGCAGAGAGAGGCCCCTCCCAGCCCACTGCAGGGTGCATGGGGCCAGCACCTGGGAGATGGGAGACTCAGATTAAAATCCCAACTCCACCTGAGTTAGAGCAGAGACTGGGACCCAGGTGAGCGTCCTCGCCACCAGGTTATTGGCTCTAATGGGGCGGTCTGTCCCAATCTCTCCTCTGGGAGCTGTTCCTCTTTGTCTAAATAATTCCATATTTACTGGGTGAGAGAGCGACTGACTCTGTAGCCCAGGGACCCGGGCACTCACCTGGGAGATGGGAGACCTGGATTCAAATCCCTGCTCCAAATTATACAGTGTGGAGATGCAAATCAGTGTCTCCAACACCCCAGGGAAGTGCTCTAAGCACTGAGCTAATGGGTATTCTGGGCCCGGCCCCCCGCTGTCTTTTGTGCAAGGCTCACTCCGGTAGGCATGCGCAGAGCCCGGATCAGGCCCTGCCAGTGACATAGGCGGGGAAAGAACGCCTAGTTTGAGAATGCTGCTGTGGGGGCTCCCAGCAGTTTGTTAGCCGTGGGGCAGAGTCAGGACTTTGTTCACTTCTACCAGTGGAAAATTAGGCACCGGGGGACTTCAGGCAGCAGCTGAGCAGTGGCTTTGAGAATGTCGGTAGTGCCTAAGTGTTGGACTTCGGCACCTAAGGAGGCAGTTAGGCCCTAAGTATATTCATGTCTCTAGCCCCCCACTTAGTTCAATGTAAATCAGGAGCTAATCCCAGGCAGGCAGTCTCTGGAGTTACTCCATATGGATACCAGCAAACCTGAAATCAGAATACGGCCCACGGACTGAGCAAGTCCAAACAGGTTTAGGATCAAAGGGTCTTTTCAATCCAAAGTTGAGCATTTGCTGCCATGAGCACGGGAACATGCCAAGCCAGTGAAACAAGACCGAGCAGCCTGGGCCACAGGAGCTAATTGTAAAGGAAGTTAGGCTCTAAACCTGTCTCGTCTGAGGACCCCACCTGAAGCCACTCCCAGCCACACCTCCACAGATAGGTACCAGAATCCTTTGCTCTACTTCCCGCTCTGGGTGGGAATGGGTGGGCGCTCAGGGTTACAAGCCACTCATGTGACCAGATGCTGCCAGGTGAGTGCCTGAAAGCTCATCGCCTTCAGTGGAATGTCAAGGTGTCCAGCAACACCCAGGAGCCTGACAGCAGCTGAGCAAACAGGCGTCAGCAGAGAAGAGAATGGGAACAGATTCACCCACACCTCAAGTGCTGGGGACAGCCCTGAGGGGGAAGACCTATTGCCTGAGAACTGCTGCACTCAAGGCTCCTGTCAAGTCTTTAACAGGTGTGTTGTGAGCAAGACACGAGAAGTCATCCTTCCGCTCTACGCTGCTCTGGTTAGGCCTCAGTTGGTGTAGTGTGTCCAGTTCTGGGCACCGCATTTCAAGAAAGATGTGGAGAAATTGGAAAGGGTCCAGAGAAGAGCAACAAGAATGATTAAAGGTCTTGAGAACATGACCTATGAAGGAAGGCTGAAAGAACTGGGTTTGTTTAGTTTGGAAAAGAGAAGACTGAGAGGGGACATGATAGCAGTTTTCAGGTATCTAAAAGGGTGTCATAAGGAGGAGGGAGAAAACTTGTTCACCTTAGCCTCTAAGGATAGAACAAGAAGCAATGGGCTTAAACTGCAGCAAGGGAGGTCTAGGTTGGACATTAGGAAAAAGTTCCTAACTGTCAGGGTGGTTAAACACTGGAATAAATTGCCTAGGGAGGTTGTGGAATCTCCATCTCTGGAGATATTTAAGAGTAGGTTAGATAAATGTCTATCAGGGATGGTCTAGACAGTATTTGGTCCTGCCATGCGGGCAGGGGACTGGACTCGATGACCTCTTGAGGTCCCTTCCAGTCCTAGAATCTTTGAATCTATAAGCAATAAACAAAGTGACACAAAGTCTGTGGCCTGCTCGGCACAGAAGCAGTTTCCACCTCTAAGATTGTCTCCTAGCATCTCCTGCCCATTGCCCCGCCCCCTACCCACTGCAGCAGGTTGTCATTTTGTTGTGTTTCAGCTCACTGGGGCAGTGACTGTCCTTTTATTTCACAGATCCATAGACCGTAAGGCCAGAAGGGACCATTATGATCACCCCCGCGTCTGAACTCCCCTCCCGCCTAGCACAGGCTTGAGAATTTCACCCAGTGATTCCTTCTGCCAGCCCAATACACTGTGGTTGAACTAGAGTGTATCTTTTAGAAAGGCATCCGGTCTCTTTGTAGAGACTTCAAGTGACGGAGGATCCACCCCATCCCCGTAAAGTATCATGCAGAGCGACTGCACTAGAGACAGTACATAAAAATAATACTCTGTGCAGCTACAGCATCTGCTATCTAAGTGCTCTATGAATAGTGATGAATTGAACCTCATGGCACCCACCATGAGCTGGGGCCATACTAAGATCCCCCTTTTACAGATGGGTTAACAGCACAGAGCTAAAGTGAGGTGCTCAAAGACACAGCAAGTCGGTCATAACAGCTGGGAAGAGAACCTGATTCCTGGTCCTCTGCTGTTGGAGCCCTGTGACATTACCTTGCTTCATTAACAGAGGCATCTGGGGTGGAGAGTGAGCCATGCGCTGAGTGCGGCCCTGACACTAGGTTGGCTGATGGAATGCTCTTTGTAATCCGTTCTCTGCTCTCTGCAGCGTGGGGAACAGAGTGACAGTTCCAAGGCCCGGATTGTTTCGGGAGTGGGCCTCCCGTGCTCCCTAACAGAGATCGGGACAAGGGAGCAGGATGGAGATGGGGAAGGCAATGGAAGAGAAGAAAAGAGAACGAGGAGGAGGAGAGGTGGAGATAGAAGTCAAGAGGACACAAGTAGCAAGTAGTTGTGTTGTCCCTGAACCCAGAAATTCTTTTGGCCCAGACACTCATTCACTCCCCGCTGATATCACCTGTGAAATCCACAGAATCCAATATTTGATCCAGGACAATTCTGCCTTCATCTCGTGACCCACCACAGCTGTAATACACCCCCACTGTGCTCTCTTGGGTGGCTCAGGGTGTACTTATCCCACTGGCGATGAGTACAAGCTTCTGTATCCAGACTAAAGGACTGGAATCCATACAAGTGCAGGGCGAGAGTTCTGTATTTCAGGGAGTTGATTCAACTCCCCCTCCTCAAATGACCAATCCAGGGGTCCCAGTCATTGGTGGGGGCAGACAGGGACAGAGCCGCATCCTGGCACTAGTAATCTCCTTGTGAAATGAGCATGGGCTTCTTTAATGAGAGGCAGCTGTCTTTGTAGTAATGTGGTATTAGCTTCACCCTGATTGTACCAAGAGGTGCTAATTCTCACTTAAATAGCTAAAAAAAATTCCCTCCAATATCTGTCCCCAGGTCATGGCCCCGAGTGTGGATGGAAACCAGGCGTCTGACACCATTCCAAACTGGCACCCATCCCAGGAAGATGTGGAGGTCACATCTCCTCGTGCTTTGGTGCAGCCTCCAGCAAAGATCCCAATAAATAATGTAAAAACCCATATCAATATTTCAACACATTTTCAAATCCAGTGACATGAAACTGCTTCCGACTCTTTCTTCCCTGCTGAGTGCGGTCTAGCTGCAACTCACAAGTTATTTTTAATGTGAAATCTGCATAAAACCAGATTATATGACATTTCCTTTCCTTTAATCACGGGCTGGATCTACCCAGCGTGACGACAGACCCTGGCATTACAGAATGAAAGGAAAGATCAGAGCAAACTCACAGCTGGGGAAATAGCAGCATTTCTCATTTCTTCAGCTTGGACCCAAATCAGGGCAACCCTCAACTCCACTGTGAATGACAGGCGCTCGTCACCTTGCAGGAGGGATCAGCACTTTGCAGGACCAGGCTTTTATTTCACATTGTAGGGAAGCAGATCAGGAACACAGCGCTAGGCAGAATCCAATCCTGAGCGGTGCTGAGTCCATTGAGTTGTGGCTGCTCAGCAACCCCCGGAATCAGGGCCACACTTTGCATCCTTTCTTCCAGCCATTTTCATATTCCAGCCTCCAAGGCCCAGAGTTTCTAGGACAGGGCTTTCCCACGCCCCTGCTACTTGATTTTACCTCCAGTCCCAGGCAGAGCATTTTTAAGAATTACCATTTTAATTGGCTGGTTCCTCCTGCCCGGGGACCCCGAGGCACCTGAATACCATTTGCAAACAAAATGACAAACTCACACCATGAAGCCTCCTTCCAAGTGGGGCTGGGAATTTCCTGATTGGCAGGCTGCATCTCTCTCCCCAGAACAGAGATGGATTAACTCTTTCTGTTCCCCTGGGGCTGTTTAGTATCATTATTTATTATTCGTATTACAGTAACACCATGTGCAGCTGGTCGACACTAGGCAGATAGGCCTATATACCTGCCCCCATCTGCCTCTCTTTTTGTTGGGGTGGGAAGATACTTCCTTTGCTACTGGGAATCTGGGGCAGGAATTTTTCAGGAGTACATTCTGTCCCCATTAGTGTTAACTGTTGGGGGTGGGGAGCATGGTCCTGTCCCTATTCACTCCCCTCCCAGCCTGGCAGGTGCTGGTTCCATCTGCCCTACTGCGGCTGTAGGGCTGACTTCTTCAGCAGCCGAGCTGCCTCCCTCCTGCTGCTGCTGGGAGAAAACACTAGGGGGCTCCCTCTCAAATGTCAGCAGCAGTGGGGCAGGGGCTTAATCCTCAGACCAGGAGTGGAGCAGGGTTCCCCACAAACACCCTAAAAACAAAATGTAAAAGTTACCCCCATATTGGGCCGTCCCTGACCCTGACGCTTTGTATTTTTCATAAGTGAAGGTCCAGGGAGAAGCAGACCTATCAGATCCTCTCCCCGGCCTGCTCGAACCCTCTGCAGGATACAGGACATGGGTGCGGAATTGGGGCCAGAAATTCAGGCATCTGCACAAATGTACTGGACAGTGTCTGGGTGACACAAGATCAGCCAGCAGACTCCATCGGCTGCAATGTCTGGGTGACCAGAGACCGGCCCACAGGCCCCAGGGGACACAGTGTCCCGGGGATGTGAAAGCAGCCAGAGGATCACAGCAAAAGCCACGACTGAATCAAACTGGAATGAAATCAGAAACTTCTGAACCACAAATCCCTCCCTGGGGTCAGGGCATTGACTTCAGGGGAGCTCTTCCACCAGGGATCCAGTCGGCCCTTTATTTGCTTATTTACTCATTTGGACTCAAACCAAGAGAAATGCTCCTGGTGCCCTGCCACCAATTAAACATATGGTCAAAAGGATACAAACAAAACAGCAACAAACCCGGCCCATAGAGAACCAGCCGGCAGGAAAACCACTGCATGCCCACCCTCGGACTGCCAGCTGTCTAGGCCCCTGCCCACACTGATGAGCGGGTAGTTTCCACCACTGCCCCCAAGGATGCCCCCTGAGCCACTACAAATGTTTCGATTCCTCCAATCCCCTTGCAAATGGCTCAGCTTGAACTCTATCAACGAGGCACCACAGCGGGGGCAAGAGAACTCGCAACACATCAAACCTGCCCCTTGCATTTCATTTCACATCCACTTGCCATGGACACCCAGCTGCATGTGACCCGGCAGACAAAGTAATTGTCACGAAACCATGACGCTGCATCTCAGAGGCTGGGTCTTTGAGTCAGGGCGGAGGCTGGCTCAAATACTGGGGTTTTGAATGGCCATGCAAGCCCAGCTCGTGGGAGATGGAGCAGACCTGTGCAAATCAGGAATCTCCCATGAATGAAGGGATGGGTGGCCACCTTATCCCAAGAAACAGCATTTTTTCCTCCATACCCCCCTGTTCATTTAATTTCATCACCAGACTCATGGCCCAGGGCTGAAGGAGAGAGTGAAAGGGCTCTTCCAATCAGTGGGGGCATTGAAGGTCCACCATCATCTCCTAGCAGTGCTCAAGCACTCTACCAGCCACGGAACTGAGGCCATGTGTACACTGGCAGACAACGGGATACATGATTCCCTACTGGAGATGCTCCACCAGCAGCAGAAATGGTGGAAGATAGAGAGGAGACGGGGGAACATGCAGGCTCAGGCACTGAATTATCTAAACTGGCTTTGTAGTGAAAATACTCAAGCTCCGGGTACACTACATCTTCCACCACTGACACCCACAGTGGTAAAGACGCCTGTGGTGGCCTGTCTACAGTATGGCTTCCACTGCCGGTGGAACTGCACAGATGGTGAATTAGAGGTCCCATTTCTTCCAGAGCACAGAAGGCTTGAGAGACCTCAGGCCACTTCTGAACATGGGCCTTTTGTATCACCCTACACTGTGGCACTACCACTGACGGCAGCTAGGTTTCACTACCTTTCATTCCAATGATGGGGCTAGTCCAGTACTCTAGTGGCAGAACAAATCTGAATCTGGGTCCTAGGGCTTGCAGGAGGCTTGGAGCGCTACAGAGAAGCATGATCAGTCCTATGGGAGTGGGGCACTTGGGATGGCTCTTAGGCAGCCGTTCTGGGCTGACGCAAGGAGTGGCATGGATGAGCTCTAAAAGAAGGCATATCTGACCTTCCGTAGAAGGATGGTGGCCTCATGCCGAGATTCAGGGCACAGTGATAAAGGGAACAATAGAGACATGGCTTTAATTCCTAGATACTGCATGTTTCCTTACCAGCTACTCTGACAACAGCTCTCTCTGCTGGGTCCAGCACTGAATCCTGGCTCTTCCGCTTCTTCTGCTCATGCAGGGGTAAATTCCAAGGTAAGGTGTCGCCTGGGGGGCAAGGAGACAGACTTCCCGACCTCTCACTTCTGTAGGACCTCTCGCTCCGGCACGACCTCTCACTCCGGCACGACCTCTCGCTGAGGGTCTCTTCGTCGGAGGAAGACATGGCCCACACGAGAGGGATGCGCTACTCTTCAACAACAGCGATCTGTGGGTGGATAAAACAACACATGAAGTTCAGCTCCATGGGAAGATACTAGCAACCTTCTCTTGATTTTCCAAGCGGTCCTACCAATACGTGGCCACTGGGTGGCTCAGGGGGTTGGCATTGCAATAGGGATCCTTTCCGGTCCAAGCCACCTGTTCCAGTTTGACACAGGCAGGTAATGAGTGCTGAGCACTTACGACCTAATGGCTGTTCAGCTGCCTACGAGAAATTAGTTGGTGTGGGCCCCCACTCAGAGTCCCCGTGGAAATGGCGGTCTCAGCAGAAAAGAGCAAAGGCTGAAATAGGCCTGGAGACCCTGAGAGATGTCACTCCAGGGCAGGTTTAAGGCAGGATGGTACGAGTGGAAGCGTACGCTGCTATTGCATGTGATGTGTCTGTTCTGGGCATGAACAGCCCTTCACCCTTCCTCAGCGATCATGACACCACCAAAAGCCCTACCAGCACAGAGCTGCCCCCCAAGCCAGGCAGGAGGGCAACAGCTTGAGGGCCCTCACACCAATGTCCAGACAACACTAGCTGGCACGGCAGCTTCCTCAAAGCAGAAACCTGCCGAGAGCATCCAGAATTCCAGCAGCGTGAGCTTCCTCACAGCAGTGCCAACTAGAGTCTGCCACAGTGTGAACTGCCTCACAGCAGGGCCCTGCAGTGCTAAGCAGAACTATCACCGTGGGAGCGTGCTCAGAACAGTGCCCTGTAAGTGCCAGCTACGATTCCTGGCCTATGAACTGCCTCCCAGAAGCTGTGAGCTTCCTCACAACAGTGCCCTGCCAGTGCCGTCTAGCACTCCCGGCCTATGAAGTTCCCTCTAGAACTGCCTCACAGCAGTGGCCTGTCAGTGCTAACTAGAACAGCAGCCTCGTGATCTTTCTCACAGCAGTGCCCTACACACCATTGCCTCAGTTTCCCATTCTCTGTTACAGGATGACTTCAATCTAGGGCTCCGAATAGGAAGTCCAATAGCATCATCTTGTCTTGGCCACCAAAATATAGGTTGGTATCACTGGAGCTCTATGCACCTTGCTCAGTTCAACAAAGCAAACTCAGATTTTTTTTTTAATCTGACAATAAGAAGGCTTAAAATCTAAACTACTAAGAAATATCCATTGTCCCCGATCTTCCCCAAAGTGGGAGCAGCTGTAAAAATCCACTTTATTAAACATTATAGGAAGAAATTGGTAGCGGCTTCCTATCTTAAGTAGCAAGTGAGTCTGTCTAATGTATATTCAGCGAGCAAATAAGCACTTTGCAATAAGACATATTTTAAATAACTCATATTTTATTCTCTAGAACCACTGGGAAAGAACTGTGCCTGACTCCTAAAATCTGTAATGGAGGAGAGGCTGTCTCTATCGAGGACAGCCTTAGTAGTAGTAGTAGTATGTAATCAGCGAAACAGGAACAAAGAGGAAAAAAATCAAGAGAAATAAATAATTTCATGAGTCATGCACCTCCCAATGATAAGCCAAAAAAAAATTAGCCATGTTTATCCTCTAAAACATGGAGCTGCACATGTATATACTGTCCGCCTGCATCTGCCATGCTAAGAGAAATAGAGGGAAAATGTCTCTTCTCCCCATTTCCTTGGGAACACACCCACATCGGGGCAGCCAGGAATAAGGAATGAAACCCTGTTTGCGTCGCAGGGGAAGGAGGCTGCTTTTCTGGGAGGAAATTGTGAGGCGGCCGGGGGGGTCGGCAGTGGAATAGCGGGGCGATCAGGCAACCCAGCAGGTGCAAGGAGGGGAGCAACGTGCATGGATTGCAATGGCTTCGGTGCATGCCACGGGCAGATCGGGCCAGGGGACAGGGCTGCTTCTGCAGAAAGCCCCCTCCCCACCCATTCCCCGATCCACCCCCCCAGTCTCCAGCCTCGCCAGCTGCACATTATCGACGGCAAAGCCATCGAGCGGCTGGTCCCCCGCGGCAAAGGACAGAGCCCTGCAAACGCCGCTCCCCGCCGGCACGGGGAGGGGCCGCCAGAGGTGCCCCTTGGCGCCGAGCATCTGCCCTGGATCCAGCCGAGGAGAGGAGCCCGCCCGCAGCACTTACCCCCGCGCCCGGCGGCGGCCCCCCGGGTCAGCGCCCCGCTCCGCGCCCGGCCCCTGGGGCGCTCACCCGGCAATGGCTGGCTCCGGGGCGCTGCAAAGGCAGGATGGAGAAAATAAATCCCCCCGAAGAATAGGAGCATCCGAGCGTGTGCAGCCCATCGCCGCTCCCAGCCCCGCTCCGCGCTCCGAGCGCAGACACCTCCCCCTGCTCCGCCCGCCCTTCCCGGGAGCCAATGCACGGGGCGGGGGCTCCCCGCACCCCCGGCCCGGAGCGGGGGCTCCCCGCACCCCCGGCCCGGAGCGGGGGCTCCCCGACCCTGGCACAGAGTGGGGGGCTCCCCGCACCCCCGGCCCGGGAGCCTGGCACGGAGCACTCCCTACAGTATCCAGGGGCTGGCTGTCCCTCATACCCCCCGCCTTGTTTTTCTGGGACCCCTGCAGAGCCAGTGCCCCGAAAGGGGCTCCTCACAACCCGAAATGGGGGGGAGGGCTTCACCTCTCCTTTGGCTCTTTGTAGGGCGATAGAGAAGCGGGGAAAGGGAGTGTCAGCCTGATGGAGAAGGCTGGGATCCGCTTCGCCCCCACCACGTGTCCATGGGGCAGGCAGAGTCCAAACCCACCGCGGGCAGGGGAATAACATTCATCCACCTCCACCCACCGTCCCCCCATTCATCCACCTCCGCTCACCATCTCCCCATTCAT
>NW_020664587.1:11914455-11938871 GCF_002925995.2 Terrapene triunguis
GTCCCCCCATTCATCCACCTTCCCCGCATTCATCCACCTCCGCCCACCATTCCCCACTATCGCCCCACCCCATTCCTCCACTTCTGCCCATTATCCACCATCCCCCCATTCATGCACCTCCGTTGACCATCCCCCCACCCCATTCATCCACCTCTGTTCACCATCCCCCCACCCCATTCATCCATCTCTGCCCACCACCCCATATAGTACCTCTATATAAATCCATCGTATGGCCACATCTTGAATACTGCCTGCAGATGTGGTCACCCCATCTCAAAAAAGATATATTGGAATTGGAAAAGGTTCAGAAAAGGGCAACAAAAATGATTAGGGGTATGGAACAGCTTCCATATGAGGAGAGATTAAAAAGACTGGAACTGTTCAGTTTGGAAAAAAGATGACTAAGTTTGGTCTGACCCAGTATGAGTGTTCTTATGTTCTTATTCATCCACCTTGACCCACCATCCCCCCACCCCATTCATCCATCTCCATCCACCATCGCCCCATTCATCCACCTTCACCCACCATTGTCTCATTCATCCACCTCGACCTCCCTCCCTCCTTCCTCCATTCACCCAGTCCAACCCATCTCCCTTTCTCTATCCCCCTCAACCCATTGATCCACACTATCTCCTTTCATGCACCCCTAATTATCCACCCCATTCTCCCCACTGTCCTTAACTCTCTAGCCATGTAACCGTCAATTCCCTAACCAACCAGCCAGCAACCCCTTCACACACTTGTATTTCAAAAGTTAAAACATTAATTTAAATCAAGCCAGTGGGGAAAGGGGGTAATTATATTATCTGCGGGACTTTACAGGATCCATTGATTCTGGTCAACTAGCGAAAGGGACACGGGAATGGACTACTTCTTTGGAATGAGGGAGGTGGGGCGTGTTTTGGAGAGCTAATGGAACAGATGTACTTCAGAAGGGGGCTAGACATGATCACATCACACCTGTGAGGCAGACTTCAATACTGGGGGAGAGAAAATACGGCCCAAGGCCTCACCTGGGAAATAATTTATCCTGACATAGTTGTGAATTAATCAAGCTGGATCACACATATATACAGCCATGGCAAGCACACCAGTCAAACCAGTGGGAAAAACTCCATGGGGATGCCCTGGCAGAGATTCCCCAACATTGTTCTGTCAGAGGAGGGTAGAATAAACTGCTGGACCTGATCCTAAGCCCCACAGATGCCCCAGGACCCATGCAGACCCCTGTGGATCAGTGAGAGGCTAGCGAGCATCATCCCAATGCTGGCCCCAGGCCTCTGCTGCAGCTCTGTGTCCTTATCAGCTCTGGGCCTGGTGCCGGGGCAGTGGGGCTCAGCTGGAGCTGTGCTACCAGGCCTCCCTTGGCCACAGTTACCCCAAGGACCCTCTTTAAAGGAGGATCCCCACTGCGGAGTGGACTTGGTGGGAAAGGCAATAGACCCACCGGCCACGTTGTCTCTTATCAGTAAGCTCATCTGGGTGCAAGGGGGGACAATGTGTGTCCCTCCACTGGCCTGCCAATTCCTCCCCCAGCAGGTCCACTGCCTGCCTTTTCCATCAGTGCAGATCCCTGGACAAGTGAGGAGGTTTTTGTGAGGGCCGGGGGGTGCGGGAGGATGGGGACATGAGACAGCTGAGTCCCTACATCGGAGGGGAGAGCCGTGTGAAGAGGGTCCCCTCCACACATGGCCCCCATTAGGCTGACCAGACAGCAAGTCTGAAAAATCGGGACAGAGGGTCGGGGGTAATAGGAGCCTATATAAGAAAAAGCCCCAAATATCGGGACTGTCCCCATAAAATCGGGACATCTGGTCACCCTAGCCCCCATCCTCCTGTTTTTAGTCAATAAGAGGACTGATGTTTTATATATCCATTGTTCATCATTCCAAACCACCCTCCTCTTCCTTTAAAGTCTCATCGCACACGGTCCAGCCTGTCCCACCTACCCTGTCTCTCTCTAGCCCCACCCCTGCCTTTCCGGCTGTCTCAGCACGCAGTGCCACCACTGCCAGCATGAGAGCCTTCTCCTGGGCAGTTCCTGTCCTCTGGAACAGCCTCCTTGTCATTCCTCTGCCTCGTCTATTTTCAAATCTCAGCTGAAAATGGCCCTTTTCTCCTCCTGTGCTATATAACTGATTACCTGTCTCTATTTGGGGAATACGGTGAAAGATGCTGTACAAAATAAAGCAATGAGTATAGGAGTATAGACAACCTGCGGAAAGGAACATGCCATAAAAGTGACACATTTTCTTGCAGATATTTAACTGGAGGCTGATGGGAAGAGGGAGCAGTCAGCACAGAGGAGAGGAATCAAAATCATCAGACCCAAATATAGCTACTGAAGATATATAAAGTCGGAGGAAATTATATTAGCCACATGTGTGGGTCCATTGAGGCTACACATACAATATTACATGACTTAGCACTTACCTTCCAATATCTGAGAACCTGGCTTTCTCCATGAGCCACAGTGGCTGTTGAAATTAGGTAGGTGCTCAAGTTAACTGTCCCAATATTTAATATTGAATGCCCAGGAGTTGAGGGCAGTGTTTGTACAGCACCTTGCACAATGGAGCCCTGGTCCTGTTGCAGTCTTCGGGCACTACAGTGATACAAAGGAATAATAATAACTAAGGGTGTTCTCAGGAGAGGGCCCTGGACTCTGAGATTCATTACTGTTATGGGCTAGGGACTCAAGTTTGTTAACCTCCAGGGTATGGCACTAAACCCCTCCCTTTTCCCAGACGTTGGCCTCGGGAGCAGGGCTGCTGCCTCTTTATTGGGAGGCATGTGGTTTTCCTTTGTTTCTTCTGCAAACAACATATGTTAAAAATCTGCCTGTGCCCCGCGATGGGCGATCAAGCACATTACAGAACACTAATGAATATGGGGACATTATAAAAAGGCTCCGGCGAGTCATGTGCTCAGGCTTACGGAGTGGGATGATGAATGTGCTACATCAGCACCCAGCATCCCCTGTAAATAGAGCAGGTGGGGGTGGGGGGGTTGGGTCAGAGTACAGCAGGTGCCATTCTCATGTCTTAGCCACCTCACTAAAGAAAGCTAGACTTCCAAAGAATCGGATTTTCAAAGGGATTTCAAAGATGCCAATAGGCAGGTGTTAGGAGTTACAAAAGCCCATGAGCACTCAAGGCACCCAACTTACTTTGCACTTTTGTAAAACCCATGAGGTGCCTTTGTAACACCGGCTCCAGGTCTTTCAACTGGTTTTTATTTTTGCTTTATTCTTTGGGAGCTGCTCAGACACCGCAGGGATGGGTGCCGTTATCAGACAGATTTTTTATTTTCCTGCTAAGCTCTGTTCATTTTCTTACCACATCCTTGCCTGCCCCATCTGTCTGTCTGTTTTGTCTGCCTGTCTCATCCAGTCTCACAGTTAGACTGCAAGCTGTCTGGGGCAGGGAGTGTCTTCGTTGTTATTTGTCTTTACAGCGCTAGCACAATGGGCTCCTGAGTATGATTGTAATACAAATATTAACAACAATAATAAGATAGATAGTTTGATCTCTCTTTAGAGCAGCTGGGCCTAGTCTGGCTTTCAACCTTTCCAGACAACTGTTCTCCTTTCAGGAGTCTGATTTGTCTTGCGTACCCCCAAGTTTCACCTCTCTTAAAAACTACTTGCTTAAAAAAATCAGACATAAAAATACAAAAGTGTCACAGCACACTGTTACTGAAAAATTGCTGACTTTCTCATTTTTACCATATAATTATAAAATAAATCAACTGGAATATAAATATTGTACTTACATTTCAGTATAGAGCAGTATAAACAAGTCATTGTCTGTATGAAATTTTAATTTGTACTGACTTTGCTAATGCTTTTTACATAGCCTGTTGTAAAACTAGGCAAATATCTAGATGAGTTGATGTACCCCCTGGAAGACCTCTACAGACCCCCGGGGTACACGTACCCCTGGTTGAGAACCAGTGGATAAAGCACTAGACTGGAAATCAGGAGACCTGGGTTCTGTTCCAGACTGCCACTGAGAAATATAGAAAGGAACATAAAGTGTAAAGTATAATTAGTCAGGCCAAAAAAAAATGTTGAAGAGCAATTAGCAAAAGACCCAAAAACTAACCGTGAAAATGCTTAAAGACATTAGAAGCAGGAAGCCTGCCAAACAATCAATGGGGAAAGGAGCACTCAAGGAAGACAAGGCCATTGCGGAGAAGCTAAAAGAATTCTTTGCACTGGTCTTCACTGAGGAGGATGTGGCAGAGATTCCCCACACCTGGGCCATTCTTTTTAGGTGACGAATCTGAGGAACTGTCTCAGATTGAGGGGTCAATAGATGAGGCTTTGGAGCAAATTGAGAAATTAAAGAGTAATAAGTCACCAGGACCAGATAGTATTCACCCAAGAGTTTGGAAGGAACTCGCACATGAAACTGCAGAACTACTAATTGTGGTATGTAACCTATCACTTAAATCAGCCTCTGTACCAGAAGACTGGAGGATAGCTAATGTAACGCTGATGTTTTAAAAAGGCACCAGAGGCGATCCTGGCAATCAGATGCCGGTAAGCCTAACTTCAGTACCCAGCAAATTTATTGAAACGATAGTAAAGAATTATCAGACACATAGACGAACACAATTTGTTGGGGAAGAGTCAACATGGCTTTTGTAAAGGAAAATCATGCCTCACCCCTCTATTAGAATTCTCTGAGGGGGGTCAACAAACGTGGACAAGGGTGATCCAGTGGATATAGTGTACTTGGACTTTCAGAGAGCCTTAGACAAGGTCCCTCACCGAAGGCTCCTAAGCAAAATAAGCAGTTACCGGATAAGGGGAAGGTCCTCACATGGATCAGTCACTTATTAAAAGACAGGAAATACAGGGTAGGAATAAATGGTTAGTTTTCACAATGGAGAGAGGTAAATAGCGGGGTCTCCCAAGGATCTGACCGGGACTCCAGTGCTGTTCAACATGTGATGCTAGCGGACCTGGTGCCAGCTCATGCCAAGGCTCCAAGGCCTCAACTGAACACTGACAAATGCATAGCTGGAAACCAGTCTGGCTCACCCGTGTGTTAGTACTGGTCAAATAGGTGTTAGATTGATAAGAATGTGTTTAGACTTTATGAAATGCTTGTAAGTTGCTGTATGCATTAATCTCACTTATAAGACCTGCATGGGCGGCGGGTATAATAGGCCAGGGAAGTTAGTTAAGCCTTCCCTGGCGCAGCCGCCCTCAACGGACAATGGGACCGCAGTAGCCCTGCCCCTTCGCCGAGGTCCCCACCCACCGCCTGCTGCTGCTGTCACCTGTCTACCTGCACTCCACCTCCCCCCCGCCCCCAGATCCCTGCTGCTCACCGCGTCGCTTCTTCTCGGGGGCGGGGGAATGAGGAGGGACGCTGCAAGCAAGCGCCAGGCATGGGGGTCTGGCGGGGGACTGAGGCGGCTCGCCAGGCACACTGGGGCCGCCGGCTCAGATGGGGGCGGGGCTGCCGGCTCTACCCAACGCTCAGGTGGGGGCAGCTCGGCCCAGCGGTTGGGGGGGAGGTGGGCGGCTTGGTGCAGCGCTGGGGCTGCCCCAGCCCAGCACTCTGGCGGGGCCGGGGGAGTGGCTCGGCCCGGCCCAGCACTGGGACTGACCTGGCAGGGCACGGAAAGGAGCGGCCTGGCCCAGCATTCGGCCTGGCGCTGGGGGGGGCTGGCTGTGGTGGCTGGGGGGGAGGGGGTTTAGGGCTCTGGCATGTGGGGGTGGGGACTCGGGCAGAAGGGGCAGGGCCGGTGGGCTAGCCTCCCCAAAGTGGGGGTTCACCCGCCACCCATTAATACCTGTATTGCATGTTATAAGGCAGTATTTAAGTGTTTTCTCTGTAATTGTAAAAGTATTTGCTCTGAAACTGTAACATGCACCCCCCTACACACACACACACTTAGGAGAGAAGCATTACCAAGTGTGAAATACTAGTTTGACATAGCAAGAGTTATCTCCTGCCCAACAAAAGGCCCATAGACACCAGAGAAGCCCTTGTGGAACATCAAAAGACAAAAGATTTTGTTGATTGCTCCCCCTGCACCCATGAAGAAGAGAGGTGCTGGTGGACTTGTCCCATCAGCTTGAATTCTAGGGGAAGGCAATAAAAATCCTTGACAGGAGGAAACTTAGTTTTTATGCTGCTTGGGTTTTGGGAGGGCAAGATTTCTAAGCATAAGCAAAAGTTCCCCGGTGCTTAGCCTGGGTTAGCCCTAAAGGCCATATAGAGCTTGTTTATTATAGAAGTTTCTTGTACATAACCTTGTAAATAACTCTCTTATTTCCTTTTCCTAGTTAATAAATCTTTAGTTAATTTGTTATAACATTGGCTACAAGTGTTGTCTTTGGTGCAGGATCTAAAGTGCAATTGACCTGGGGTAAGTGACTGGTCCTTTGGGACTTGGAGTAATTTGAATATTGTTGTGATTTTTTGGTGCAAGGGACCATGTATCACAAAGGCAAACATATCTGGGTGGCAAGATAGATCGGAGTACCCAAAGGGACTGTCTGTGACACCAGGTTAAGGCTGTGGTAGTGCCTGAGGAGTTAACACTTGATATTTGGTTGGTGAAATCTTAATATAGAAGTCACAATCAATTTGGGGTGTGGGTCCTGCTTCTTCACAGTCTGTCCTGACGAGGTTGGTACTCACACTCTTGAGGCACTCCAGACAGCTTGACACAACATAGTCACAAATCTGGAAAAAGGGGTAAACAGTGAGATGGCAAAGTTTGCAGATGACACAAAAGTGCTCGAGATAGTTAAGTCCAAAGTTAACTGCAAAGAGTTACAAAGGGATTTCGCAAAACTTGGTGAATGGGCAACAAAATGGCAGCTGAAATTCAGTGCTGATAAATGTAAAGTAATGCACATTGGAAAACATAATCCCAGCTCTACACACAAAATGATGGGATCTAAATTAGCCGTTACCACTCAAGAAAGAAATCTTGGCGTCATTGTGGATAGTTTCCTAAAAGCATCCGCTCAATGTGCAGCAGCGGTCAAAAAAGCGAACAGAGTGTTAGGAACCATTAGGAAAGGAATAGACCAGAGGTGGGCAAACTACAGCCCGCGGGACTGTCCTGCCCGGCCCTTGGGCTCCCGGCCCCTCCCCTGCTGTCCCCCCTTCCCCGCAGCCTCAGATCGCCGTGCCAGCAGCGCTCTGGGCAGGGGGCTGCGAGCTCCTGCTGGGCAACGCGCGGTGGCCAGTCCTGGTGCTCTGAGCGGCATGGTAAGGGGACGGGGGGTGGATAAGGGGCAGGGGTTCCCAGGGGCACTCAGGGGACAGGGAGCGGTTGGATAGATGTGGGAGTCCTGGGGTATGGATAGGGGACGGGGCAGACAGGGAGCGGGGGGGGGGTGGATAGGGAGTGGGGTCCTGGGGGGCGGTTAGGGGCGGGGGGGTCCCAGAAGGAGGCGGTCAGGGGACAAGGAGCAGGGCGGGTTGGATGGATCAGGAGTTCTGAGGGGGGTAGTCAGGTGGCGAGAAGTGGGAGGGGGTGAATAGGGGGTGGGGGCCAGGCTGTTTGGGGAGGCACAGCCTTCCCTACCCAGCCCTCCATATAGTTTCAGAACCCCGATGTGGCCCTCAGGCCAAAAAGTTTGCCCATCCCTGGGATAGATAATAAGACAGTAAATATCGCAATGCCACTATAGAAATCCATGCTACGCCCACACCTTGAATACTGCGTGCAGTTCTGGTCGCCCCATCTCAAAAAGATATATTAGAATTGGAAAAAGTACATTTGCATTTGTCAGTGTTCAGCTGAGGCCTCGAGGCATTGGCATGAGCTGGCACCTTGGAAAAAGTACAGAGGAGGGCAACAAAAATGATTAGGGGGATGGAACAGCTTCCACATTAGGAGAGATTTTAAAAACTGGGACCGTTCAGTTTGGAAAAGAGACGACTACGGGAGGATATGGTAGACGTCTATAAAGTCAGGAATGGTGCGGAGAAAGTGAATAGAATTCTTACCTCCATCATAGGGGGCTTGTCAGACTTAATTCACAAATGTCTGTAGAGCCCTTTGAGATGCTCGGCTGGCAGGATCATTACTAAGTAATACTGCAGCCAACTGCAAGTGAGGTGGTAAGGAAATGACAAATTCGGTGTCTGTGCAGAACTCCAGGGGTCACAGTCTCAGCTGGTGCAAATCAGCCTAGCCCTGTGGAGTTCAATAGAACTATGCCAATCGACACCAGCTGAGGATATGTCCCCGGGGCTCTCTCGTTCATCACTTCGCTAGGCTCCACCTATCAAACCTGCCTCTTTTTTTTCCTTTCCCTTTTTATAAATTATTCACATTCTGTGAGTTGTTTGTTTTCTGTCTCAGAGGCAGATAGAAACTGAAGTGGCTGCTAGGAAGCCACAGACACATCTAGGAACACTAGTGCAGCAGCTTCTGGAGCAGGAGGAATGTGTGTATTAAGCCAGAATGGCTCCCTCATGGGATCAATCCTTTATGGCCAGGTCAGAACGTACCTTATTTGTCAAAGGCAGGAGACACAGCTGGCAAAATACAGTGCCTCAGGGTCCCGGCAGGAGCCTGAGGTTCAAATGTTCCTACAGTTCTCTGAACTAGTTCAGTCCTCTCTAGTTGTGAGATGAAGAAAGTGTATTCCATTTGGTTCCAGGTTATAGAAAGTTAGCTATGGATGACATCTAGTAATGTAAAACCTACTCTACATGGTGCCAAACCACAGAAAACTTGTCCTGAATGGTTCCATATCATGGAAAATCTGTTCCAGACAGTACTGCAGAACCTGATCTGGGAGCTTCCTAAGAACATAAGAATGGCCATGCCAGGTCAGACCAATGATCCTGTCTTCCAGCCTAGAATCCTGTCTTCCAACAGTAGCTGGAGCCTGTTGCTTCAGAGGGAATGAACAGAACAGGGCAATTATCAAGTGATCTATCCCCTGTCATCCAGTCCCAGATTCTGGCAGTCAGAGATTTAGGGACACCCAGAACGTGGGGTTGTGTCCCTGACCATCATGGCTAATAGCCATTGATGGACCTATCCTCCATGAACTTATCTCATTCTTTTTTCAAGCCAGTTATACTTTTGGCCTTCACAACATCCCCTGGCAATGAATTCCACAAGTTGAGTGTGTGTTGTGGGAAGAGGGCTTCTTATGGTAGTTTTAAATCTGCTGCCTATTAATTTAATTGGGTGATCCCTGGTTCTTGTGTTATGTAAAAGGGTAAATGACACTTCCCTATTCACTTTCTCCACACCATTCATGATATTATAGACCTCTATCATATCCCCCCTTAAAGCTGAACAGTCCCAGTCTTTTTAATCTCTCTTAATGTGGAAGCTGCTCTATGCCCCTAATAATTTTTGTTGCCCTTCTCTGCACGTTTTCCAATTCTAAAATATCTTTTCTGAGCTGGGGCAACCAGAACTGAGTGCAGCTTTCAAGGCATGGGCATACCAGAGATTTATATAGTGGCATTTTGATATTTTTCTGGCTTATCTATCCCTTTTCTAAAGGTTGTTAGCTTTTTTGACTGCCACTGAACATCACAGAAAGTCCATTGCAGATGATACTATGCTTAAGTACCACATTGATAGATGCCTAAGCTAGATCCAGGCAGTCTCAGCTTCTGTAAATGTCACCCCAGTAATTGGGTGACATGGGGATCCACTCTTGGATGATTTGGGATTAGAGAAAAATGGTGTGAGTGGGTCAAACACTTAACATGTTTGCTGGCATAGCTATGTCAGTTAGAAGAGTGAAAACATCACACCCCTGACCGACACAGCTATACCAGCAAAAACTTAATGTAGACGCACTTATACCAGCAAAAAAACCCTCCTTTTCCCAGAATAGCTTTGTTTCTTGTACCAAAGCTGCTCAGTCAAATGGTAGGAGCCAATCCCAGTTCTCTGTGATAAAAAGATATCAATCAAATTAAAAGCAAAGAGTCTAAAACTGTAATTCGACCCCTCCTAATGTACAGAACAGAGACTGGTCAGGCCACAAGAAAATAAATCTGTATGCTTCCCACTCTGGAAATGAAGATGATGAGATGGTGGGACACTCTGTGATAGGAAACAAAGTGAGTCTGTGAGGGGCCTAATACAGGTTACCCCAGTTGAAGACAAGTTGAGGCAGGCTAGGCTATGTTGATATGGACATGTCCAGTGGAGACCCAAGAGTTATATTGGTAGGATGGCCCTTGCAATGATCGTGGATGGAAGATGACCAAGGTGGGAGGTCAAAGACTCAGTACATGGACTGGATATCAGAGGATGGTAGAGAGATCAATTGGCGTGAAAGCCAAGCAAACAATTGTGTTTTGGATGGAGGCTATAAAAAAAATTCATGACCCCAAATAGGAAAGTGGCAAGCAAGAAGAAGAAGGGCTAATTTTGAGGGGGGAACTGGTATAAGCAATACTGGCAAAAAGAACTTTTCTGGCAGTATAAACTGGGTCTCCTTTAGGAGGGTTTGCCAGTAAGATAGACAGACTGCTGTAGTTATACCAGCAATCCCTTTCTAGTGTAGGCAAGGCATAGGACAAGGTAAATCTCTTCCAAGGGTTTCTCCACATGAGCTGATTTCATGTGGCTAAGGACTTGGAAAAACTGGTCCCTAAAATTCTGAGTATGTTATGTCCCTCATCCTCCGGGAATCCTCGTTGTGGATGGCTGGTATCCACATTAAGAGCTATAAAAGAAAAATCGCCAAGGATTTCTGAAGGATCTCTGAGGAGAGGTCTTTGCGCTGTCCTGGCTCTCTGCCTTCCTTCTGGGTCTCTCTAGATTATGTCTAGGGTTTCATACTTTAGGTTCAAGCCAATAAAATCCCAATGAAGTAAAAACTGGAGAATAAGTTCATATAAAATATACACTGAAAACATCCTCCTTTTAGGATTTTTCTTGTGACTTGCACAAAAAGTTGGGGGACTCTGAAGGTCCCGTTTGCCTGTTGGCATTCAGCCAGGGAGTTTCAGGGCCAAAATTTTCCTGTAATTCAAGGAAACATACCTAAATTATGGCTGATCTTCACTCCTAGTATTTGTGTTTCAAAACAAACTTCCACAATGCTGCAACTCACCCATCAGGAGATAAAGATACTTTCTCCATTTTTCCAGGAATTGCCTGGGTGTATTTTTATCTTTCTCTGAACTGGGATTTTCCCCCAGGTTTCATTTGTTTTGCTCATGAACTGAAATTTCAAATACAGCGGTAACCAACACAAATGGTTCAGCCCTTCTCGGTTCTTGCTATCACTACCACTATCATTGCCACTAGCTCTCTGCTGCATGAACAGTTGTTGACAGAGCAACTCGATTGTGGAATGTTCTAAAGAGCCACTTGGGAGACAGAAGTATTTAGATATATTTCAATATTTCCTTCAACACCTGAACTAGCCCCGATTGCCGCTTCTGACACTGCAAGGTCCTTGCGCTTTTTTTGCCTTTTAGACTCATCTCTTCTCTTTCAGAGTCTGTCAGGACGTTTATTTAGGCCTGGTCTACACTAGGACTTTAATTCGGATTTAGCTGCGTTAATCCGAATTAACCCTTCACCCGTCCACACTACAGAGCCAGTTAATTCGAATTAAAGGGCACTTAAAATCGATTTCTGTACTCCACCTCGACGAGCGGAGTAACGCCTAAATCGATTTTGTTAATTCGAATTAGGGTTAGTGTGGCCGCACACCACCGAATTACTGTGTTTAAGTTAATGGGGTAGTGTGGCCGCACACCACCGAATTAATGTGGTTAAAAACCGAATTAAGGTGCTTAGTGTGGCCGCGCACAATCGAATTTATACAACCTGTTTCCCAAATTCGAATTATCTAAATTCGGATTAATCCTGTAGTGTAGACATACCCTTAGCAAAGTAGCAATTATCACAGTCACACCCGCCTGTTCCACTAGCACCACTCTAGTTACGAGTCAGTCGCAGTTGCCATTATATGCTCGGTTTTCTAGGGACTTGTGATGCAACTGATTGAATGAGCGCTGTGATGAAGATGCCATCAAAACAGTCATCAAGTGGGCCTCCCTCAAACCCCTGCTTGAAACCCACTCCTTTCCCCAAGCCTCCTATACTGGCCTCCTCACCAACTGTTTCTCTGTATCTTCTTGTGTTTGGAATTATTGTCCTATATGGTGTCTCTGTCCGTGTCTAACATTAAGCACCTCTGGACAAGGACCTTGTCTTTATGTTTTGCAAAGCACGGCTCACATCTATGGAGGAGGGCTCGTTACATAATAAATCATCACCAATGAGGAGGAAGTGATGGTCCCAAAATGAGATACAAAAGGGTTCTCTTTATGGGGACTGTCAGACAGCTCCCCGTCCCTGTCTTTTGAGCAGGGCTAGACAGAACGCCAGTGGCTAATATCCAGTGACTCGCTGCAAAGCTATTGTTTGGAGCTCTTCCCCTGCCCATTATTTCTTTCTGGTGCCAGTTTGTCAAACAAATGGAATATCTCACATGCAAGTCCTGCAGGATTTCTCTTTCTTGCATGCTGATTTCCAGACACGTGGGGGAGGTCAAGGTGGTAAGCTCAGGGACGCTTTTACTTGATTGTACAGCACCTAACACAATGAAGCCCCTGATCCTTGATTGGGGTTCCAAGACATTGCCATAATAGATATAACAACAGGCCAGCTGTGCCTATCTTAAGGGAGGGCTTTATAGCAAAATAGCTATCACTCCCCCACTCTGTTTCTCCAAAAAGCTTTCCCACTCCAATGCATTTAAATTAGGTTAAAAACAGTCCCCTATTTTTCCTCTCTAAATAGCCCTATTTATAGCTTCTCAGTACTGCTAAATATTCAGCAGCCGGTGTGCTATGACCCACATTGAACACCCAGAATGTGTGACATGCATCATTACCCATGACACATCATCACCAGACCTCCAGGACATTGTCACTACCCTGTCCAATGCAAATATTACACCAGTTGCGGGGGTGCTGTTTGGTTTGCAGCACTGTGCTTTGGTGTTATGGTTCTTATTTGTTAAATGAACATAGTACGCTCAGCACCATAAGAGAGACAGTCTCTGCCCAAGGAGCTTTCAAACACCACAAAAACACACTGGGAAGGTTCTATCTTAAAGCATTGCTTTTTATTTGTTCTCATAGCTCTTTCGCTGTCTGTTTCCTTGATTTCCATCTGGAATATTTCCCCTCTCCTGCCTCTGTATCTGAGGCACAGTAATCTACTTGAATGTCAGCACGATTAGGTAAGTTTCACCCCCTTTACATAAAAACTCTCTAAACAGGTTTCATATTTGAAAACGTCACACAGGAAAGTTCCTCTCTGGCTTAGCAGAATATAATGCAATCTGACTGGGTAAAGCGTTCCTGTTTCTTACATTGAGCTTCCCTACTCAGAGCCTGATTTGGATCTCACACCAGTACAACTCCGGTGAGTTGCGTGGATTTACTCCTCATTTATGCTAGTGTAAATCAGATCAGAATCTGGTCAGGACAGAATCAAAATGACATCGTTCTACTCAGCAATCAGGTCACGGACAACAAAAAGGCTGAGAAATGCCAGATTTAATTCAAAACATTATTTTCAGACACAGTTCACTCTAAGGGGAGGCACAATCGCCACCATGTGAACTTAAGGAATGTGATGCTGAGCAAAAATAAGTGCTTCATCCTCACAGGTGCCTTCGGGTCTGACCCCAAATCCCACATGCAGCCATCCCTGAGTTTTGGGCTGTTTGAAATCCAGATCCAGCTCACGATCCAAATTTTGTGGGTTTGGGTCTCTCTCTGCATTCCATCATCCTAATGCTTCCCACTCCATTCGCCTTACAAACTGCCAGGGAGAAGCATGTCTCCATCCCACACCATGTGGATTATGGCAGAAATGAATCAGATTGAACAGTTAGCTGCAGAAATCCATCTGGGTTATAGAAATCAATCCAGCTGGGGCCTGTAGGGGGAGGGAAAACCCACAAACTCCTCCAGGAGGAAATTAAATGGAAAGGTGTGTTTTGGAGGCAGCAGCTGGAGAATTCCTATTGGGAAACCAGTAAGATCCTCGCTCCCCCAGTACCCTGGGTACTCACCTGAAAGTCACATGCTGCAGGGTCAACACGTTACGCTTTCACTCTGACAAACAAGTTTTTAATCAAGTTTCACAAACAGAGAATATTGCTTATGTCAAGATTTGGGACGAAAAATCCCTCCTTGCTGATTTATTGGACCCAGCCCAAAGCTGGACCTGATAAGGAAAACAGTGTGGTCTAGTCCTTAGGGTACAGGGGCAAGGACTGCTGGGGTCTATTCCCAGCCCAGTTTGACCACGTGCAATTAACTTAACGTTGCTGTGAGTCAGTTACTGTGTCTATAAAATCTATCTGCGCTACCCCAGAACAGGGAGGTCTTACAGAAAGGGCCTAATCTCTCCTCTTTACATGAATCAGGGATGCCCAGGGCCCCAAGAACAGGTTGGCCCAGTTGCACCTGCTTAGGCCAGGGCTGGCTTTGGCCGTGTGCATCACCTCAGCCCTTGGCCTCTCTGCGGAGACTGAGTTTTTGTGATGAGGGCATTTGTCCAGTAGGACCTGGTCTGAGGCCCCCAACTCATTTCACACCAACTACCCCACAGATTTCAGTGCAACAACAACTTTTTACCATCTGCCACATGAGCCAGGAGCCTGAGAGGAAAGGCTCTGTATCCCCGACTAATTTACTGATCTGTCCTGTTCCAATTAGGAGACAACTTGTACTTTACCCAGTAACTGTTCCTCCAGCAACACTACCCACCCAGCCCCAGGACAGGTGCAGATGTTTGAAGACAGTGATAATTAGCTGTTTGCTTTTCTCTGTAGGGAGCGGGGAGATTTACACATCCAGGCAAGCTACATTTTCTTGCTGACTTCACAGTGTGCAGTAGGAAGCTTTATTAATAGTTCAATTTCATATTGGAGGGAGAGAGAACTGAGCCTCTCCTCTAACAGAGCGATTTACAGACCACACAGCTGGCTTAGTAGATACTTCTTCATATCTTTATCTAGCTCTTTTGCTCAGTCTCCTCCCAAGCATTTAATGCCAGCTCCTTTAACAAGCCTTGAAGTTTAGAAGGTTCATGGTCCAGCAAACGTAAGAAGATACCAGTTGAGCATAAATCAATTTACTCTGTGAACTTGGAGTTCTTTTCCCCTTAAATAATCATTTTAAGACATTTCTGCAAGCAACAGATTCATGAGTCTCTTTTTTCTCACCCATCTTTCATCAGCTTCTTTGAGACCAAGGAGCCCGTTCGTATCTCAATGCTAATGCATAAGGCTTAATATCCTGCTGAACAATGGACAAATGCAGGGATCAGCAGAGAGAGAATTAAAGAACAATAAATTCTCAGTCAAAAATGAGAAGCTTTTATCACCTTCTAAACAGCATTTTGGTCTGTCTGCAGTAATTTATAGTGTTTTTATCATCATGCATCAACTTCGTTGTAGGTTTCTGAGAGGATCAAGAAATTCATAGACTCCATGCATCAAAGATTAAACATTAAAATCCCAAGCCCTGGGTATTAAAAGCCCTAGATTAAAGCATACACATTTCCCCTCTTTGCTCTCGGGTACACATTTGCTTCAACCATTTTCCAAAACCAGCTAGGTGTTCAGGCAAATGAAGAACAAAAATAAAGCTTTCACATTTGTAAAGAAAAGATAAGAAACCAGAGTACCATGCCCCAATTCCTAAGCGTTGAATGGGAGCTGTCACGGTGCACAGAAGCGTAGAAGGTAGTAGAAAGTGGAATTACCACAGACACCCAGAGCCTGTCTGGACTGTTGCCATTAGGAGAGCCCAGAACACAAAGTGAACTTTCACAATTGATTGCATTAAGGTGTTGCAGCCGTATTGGTCCCAGGATATGTGAGAGACGAGGTCGGTGAGGTAACATCTTTTATTGGACCAACTTCTGTTGGTGAGAGAGAGAAGCTTCCAAGTGCCACAGAGCTCTTCTTTAGGTTGACCAGACCGACACACAGGGTTTAAAAGCAAAGTTTATTGCTACTGAGCAAAAATCAACTCATTGCAGGTGATAGGCCAGGAGGAAATCTACTCTGATAAAATAGATTACCTCACCCATGTTGTCTCTCTACAGTGACCAAACACTTTTTGGATCTTAATGCAAATATTCTATTTTACCATGAAGTTCTGTCACCCAGTTTAAATGTTCCAGGTCCCTGATATGTCCAATATATATACCGATCCCAAAGCACATGAAGCAACTGAGCAGGCTGTAAATGGACTGTCATTCCTGTTGTATATTTTGGACATGCTGCACTGCACGAGATGCACACACATGCCCTAACAGAAAGGTCCCGACTTCTGGAAGCTGTTCTAAATGCTGTAGTTTGGCTCCACGTTCCAGCTGCTGACACAAGACGATGAGCCAGTCAATCTTCCCGATTCCTTCGGACTCGGGATTTCTACTCGTGCTCCTCCTGCTGGGTCCAATTAACAGCACATGGAGAAAGCAGAGATACAGGCCTGCCCCAGAATCCAGGATCCAAACGGCTGAACTTTAAGGAAGTTTGGATCCAAATTGGACTGAGTTTATGATTTGGGCACTGAAGCTTTATGGTAGAACTATGAATATGGTACAGAGCTGTAAAGATATTTCCGAAGGGAAGAATGTTGGTGATGGGTAATGATCTCCTGGAATCACAGATAGAACAATGTGCAGATTCCCCTTTCTGTGTGATCAGACAGCCTAGTTTATGCTATACTAAGGATATGTGGCAGGGGCTTTTAAAGGACACAGAAGTAACGAAGGGAAGGCAGGTAGCTACAGCCTGATTTTCAGGGGTGCTGTGCGCTCCCAGCTCCCATGGACTTCAATTGAGTTGTGGGCAGCCAGTGTCTTTGCAGATCAGGCCCCAGATGTCAGCACAGGAGATTTATTACAATGCATTTGTGAGCTGCTCTAGTGCCACTAAGATCCCTCTCAAACTCAGGACACTAACCCATATGCCACTCCTCAGGAAAAACAAGACAGAGCCGAGGGGAGGGTTCCAAAGGAGAGATTTAATTTCTGAACTGATCAGTTACAGACACTGCTATCACTTAATCTAAAAGGTGACAGGTCCTTTATTCAGAACATCTGTACTCTGCATGGCTGGCCTGCAGGAGAGAGACAGCCAGCAGCAGAACAGCTGCACACAGGGCTAACTTTAACAGAAGAGTTTCATTCCCACAACACGTGCACAGAGGGTGATGCATGGTTAGCTGTGCTGTCAGAAGGACTCAATGTCACCAGCAGCAGATCAAGGCCTGGCCTCCGGTTTGCCACTGTGGTGTTCAGGTGGTGTGTATTTCCCTTCCTTTATCAGCTGCTTCTTCTGCGCCACAATTGCCATCAGACGCAGTATCTGCCAAAGACAAATGAGTTAAGGAATAAAGATTGTGTAGCAGGAAAAGAGGACACTAGAGAAGCAGCGGGAATAGTTGAAGCTTCCTTCAAAGCCTCACAGGTCAGGACCCTGGTACAAATGCGCTAGGACATTCTAGTTACAAGGTAAAAACAGTATTACCACGTCCCCTCCCAACAGAGTATAATTGCAAAGAGAATCTATACAACAATGTGTGCATTGCTCCACTGGATGGAATGGAAAACCTGAACTAAACGTAGTCATGTGTCCCAACAGTGGCTGCAACTGAAGGGGCTGTAATACCATACACATGCATGAACATTTCATGGGTTACAGACGGTTATATTTTACTATCTGTCTTTTAATAGACATTATCAGAATTTTAAAAATCTTTCCATCGTCATCATTTGTAACCACTCCCAGGAAAACTTTAAACTAGAATTTGTTTCCTTATCCATGTTATTTCCCCCCCTCCATCAGACACACACTTGTTATTACGGATGAAGAGCTGCATATAGTGTTTTAGGAGCACTGAGGGGTTTTTGTGTATAAAAAAAGAAAAACCAATAAAAAAAAGACAAAAATTACAAACAAGTGAGTAAAGTGGGCCAAAGTATGGGTGACATTTCAGTAACCCAGCATATTTTGCATTGCAATGAAAACTGCAGTCTAACCGACTTCTCCATGAATGGAGTCACTAATATGCCCAAGTACAAGGGACATGCACACAGTTGCAACCACTCTTGCCTTTACACTGTAACCCTTCAGGACAAGGATTGTCTTTTCTATGTTTGTACAGCACGTAGCACAATGGGGCTCCTGTCCCGACTGGGGTCTTTCAGCTACCATATGATAAACATTTATTACTAAGAATCACATGGTTTGAGTCAAGATACAACTTTCATAGAAACCACAGGGAAAATTCAGAGTTGAGAGTTCACCCCACAGCCTTTAACCTCATTTGTTATTTGCTTACAATGCTCTGAGTAAGCAACAACACTAAACTTCCTTCCACCTTACTCCTTCTCCTGAAGTCCCTTTCTGCCCTGTGTCCCCAATAACTTGGCAGTGATGGCCCCGTTACACATAAGCTGCACGTATAAACTTATCTGTCACGGTGTTCCCATAAGATCAGAGAGAATTAACCTTATCTAAGCAGGTTCAGCATTGTAAGGGCTCATGTTCATAAACCATTTCGAAAATGTACAGTGCTACATAACCACTAAATCTCCTCCAAGGGAAACTATTTTTATAACATATGCTCAGTTACCTGTTACTAATTGATGTGTGTATCAGCTTAATGGGCAACATTTTAGTTTATAACAACTCCATGGTACAAGCACATTGTGACTACAGTATGATTAGAGACCTTGCAGTCAGGAAACAGGGAAACAATAATACAAACTGGGAAATATAACTCAGAATGGCCCATCTGATATCCCTTGTTACTACAGTCCTTGGCATCCTTTTAAGAAGGCAGGTCTACCCATCAAAGATCCCAAATCCATGTTTTCCTTATTGAATCAGGGAGCAGGAAGTTGGGTGGATCACAGCTGAAGTTCCTGGAAAGTAAACAGCATGCTGCAATGTTCCACAAGTTCTGTGGCTCAGTTAGCCAAGACAGGAATGTCACCTGACCCATTGGGTTTCCTGCTGAGCTGACCAATCTGTTGCCTCAGTGAAAGAGAACTGAAGAGAGCATTTTCTGAGAGTGTATCCGGTTTACAAATAAACACAAACATTGTCAAGGTTTGAAGAGTTCCATGTCTTAATTTAACTACAAGGTTATTTGCTCAGACTCTACAACGTACTCATCCCAACAATAACCAGGCACTGACAAGGAACAAAATCTCCAAGAAAAAAATGTTTTGAGAGTCAGACATAGGACTAATCTATTGATGATATTCTGCTCTGCTTTCTCTACAGAATACTAAATTTCTCACTGCATTGCTATGGTCAAATTCTGCTCTCAGGCTCCCTCTGAAGTCACTAGGAATCACAGACATTTATCTGGAGGCAGAAGTTGGGCCTTAGGGCCTAGTGACAGGTGTATGGTTATTGCTCTTTGTACTGGACTGAAAATTTTGCATAGCTCTTATTATTTATCCCAGTGTTCACAGTGTGTGTAATATACATTCCCACTCCCTCCCCTGCCCATAACTAGCTCATCTCTTCTTACCGTTTTGCGCCTATTAATACACTCTTGAAAGTCTTCATATTCTAGTCTGCACTCCTTGTGTGCACGAATCTGCCCAATGTCACTGGCACACTCAATCCATTCCTTCTCAAAGGCATGGCACAGAGCCGGCCGTTTGTAGGGCTGCTCTGAGCTTTGATGCAGCATCCATCTGTCCGCATTGAGTCCCAGCTGATCTTGGAGATTCCAAAATGGCATGGCTGAGCAGGAAGTGAGGAGGGAGATAAAGAATGGCGGTTATAAGACTAGTCTAGAGATTTAGCTCAGTAAAACAGAAGCATATGAAAGCAGATATTTCAAATAAGGCTTTTTAGTGCACGATTTAATACTTTTCCCCAAGTGATTCATTTAAGTTTTATTTTCACAAGAGCAGAAGCAAGAGTTAAACATTCATCCAACATATATTATCCATTTTTTTTTGCAGAAAGGCAGGTAGAGGTAATATAAGCTAACTTCTTTAGCATCTGAACAGAGAGAAAATGTTCTGGAATCATTTTTTAAAATGACAAAAATATCCACTCAATGGCATTTCTATGGATGGCTCCTGTTGCACACAAGGTTCATTCATAATAAAATGCATTGATAAAATAGTATTTCACACCAGACTCAGTTAAAGTTATACACGGACCTGCTTATATATACACACATATGCATGTACTCGCAGATATTTTTTATATATGCAAACCTTTTGATTGTATGATCTTGGAGGTTATAATTTGCAAGCCCTTGTAAATCTCTTCATTCTCCTTGTCTCTGATCTCCCAACTAGCGTAGGCAGGCCAAAGGGCAATTGCACTCAAAAGCGTTGGATGCGAGTTAAATATACTTTATGATTGCATTTTTGCAATAGATCTCCAAGAATTTTCAACATCTTTTTTATATGCGACATGTAGGATGTTGGTACCTTCCTCTGTTTGCATTTCTCTGCATGTTCTTAGGGTTGCATGATCTTTAACAACTGTGATACTGTACCGTGTGGCTCAGGTCTGTAAGATAAGCCCTGTGTTCTTACTCAGTTTTTCTACTCAGGCTAAGCTTCCACTGAAGTCACAGGGGATTTAACCCAATAACGATTGCTGTATTTGGCCCCAGGTGTGCATTCTATGTTTATTTACACTATTGGCTATTCAGGGAAGAGAGACTGTACTATATACACATTGTGGAACTACTAGAATGAGACAATAATGCTAAGTAGCAAATGTGGAATTTTTAGTCTGCATTTTCACCAACAAGGCAGTACATAACTTTTTTTAAAGGTATAATTAATATGATATTGTCATCTACTTTATGTCCCAAATTTAGATTTTGTAAAAATAAAAAAAAAAAATCTATTAATGTTTTCAGTATATTTATAAATATATGTTTTAATTGAAATTTCAACACCCAACAATGTGGTTGGTGCAGTATGAGACACAAAAATAAAGATGACCCCTGCCATAGAAAGCTTATGGTTCAAGGCATGGTCTATACTAGAAACTTTTGCCAGTACAGAATATTGCTTGAGTTGTAATTCTTTTTATGACATTTGCATACTGGCAAAAGCCCCAGTGTAGATACAATTATGCTGGCACAAAAGTGCTTTTGCTTATACAGTGTAGTGGGTAGTACACTGAACTGGGACTCAGGAGACCAGGTTCTATTCACTCTTCTGAGCCTGGCCTGCTGCGTGACCTTGGGCAAGTCACTTCTGTACCTCAGTTTCCCCATGTGTAAATCAGGGATAATTATAAATTACCTCCTTTATAAAGCATCTTGAGATTTAACAATTAAAAGTGCTGTATAAGAGCTAGGTATTATGATAAGCTATACCACCAAAAGTGCTCTTTTACCTGTAAATACTGTATCTACACTAGGAGCGTTTGCCAATATAGCTATACCAGCAAACCCTTTTTAGTCTAGGCAAGGCCTAAAGATTCTAATCCTACTAACACTTAAGCATTCATTGACTTCTATAGGATTTCTGGAAAAACCTCTTGTACTTTCTGCTGGTGTGAATTCACTATCAAGCACGGAGGCAAAACTGACCTAAGGCCGCACACAGTTAACAATGGACATAAGAAAAGCACACGTCAAAGGTATGACAAAATATTAACAAATTCTTCGTCTCTTACACTGAATGTGACAGAACTGCAGCATGAGAAATTGCAACCATCTACCACATAGTTAAACATGGCCTTAGTTACAACAGCATGCACTGTGGCAATAAGCGTGCTAGTGAAATGTTTCATGATTCAAATATTGTTAACGGTCTTGTGAAAGAATCAAGGCAGAACTATTGGTGACCAATGTTTTGGCCCCAAAGTTCATGAGGAATTGTTTATGGATTTATTACCAATGCCAACACAACAGCCTATGTACTTCTCTGGCCTTGGCTACACTGATGGTGTACAGCGCTGCAACTTGCTGCGCTCAGGGGTGTGAAAAAACACCCCCCTGAGCGCAGCAAGTACAGCGCTGCAAAGCACCAGTGTAATCAGAGCCTGCAGTGCTGCACGCTCGCAGCACTGCAAGCTATTCCCCTCGGAGAGGTGGAGTACATACAGCACTGCGAGAGCTCTCTCGCAGCGCTGTGAAGTCCCAAGTGTAGCCAAGGCCTCTGTAGCAACTGATGCCTCAAATAAAAGGAAAAGAAAGATGTTTCCAGTGTGCTTGGGATACTTTATCACATCAAATGGTGTTCAATGCAACCCGCTTGATTTTTATGAAGACAGTGATGAACGCCACTCGCAGATTCATCATGCTATAAAGAACTGCCTAGAGAAACACCAGCTTAACATTAATTGTATTACCACATACTTGACTATAATACACCACGCTGTGTTTGCCATAGTTCACAGATGCATCAGTTATTGCTGAAAATGACTGCATTCTGAAGGCAAACTTACCTTGCACACACAACCCACGATACCTGCAAACACGCTAGCAATCTGCTGTTAGTTGATGTAAAAATGATTGTGTTGAAAATTTACAACCACTTTTTTGTGCCTGCAAAGTGCAGAGAAGAACGTAAAGGTTTTTTCTGAGTTTATTGAAATTGAATGGAAAGAAGTACTTGAGACATGTGAGCAGAAGAGGCTATCCCTTAACCCAGCAGTTGACCACCTTTTGAGAAACTGGCCTGCAATTAAAACCTGTTTCAAGTCACTACATGATGCTTGCCCAGTAACTTTAAATAAAATTGTCACTGAAGATGGTGTGTATACCTGTATTGTGGAAATTTACAGGTGTTCTCCCCCTGCCCCCAAGTGTGGCTTGTGTCGACAATTTTGAGAGGCAGTTGGAAGAATCAAAGCTCTGCATTACTGATGTGTACACAGAGATGTACCATTTTAAGATGAAGTAGCTAAATTGTAAAGAAGATTTTTTTTTTAATTCCACACCAAACTGATGGAAAAACACGACCAGAACAAAAAGCGAACATAAAGCAAGACTTCGTTAAGTTTTATGACCCTATGTTTTTGTATATTGATAACTAGTTTGATTTCTCTTCAGACAATGTAACGATGAACCTGAAGCCCATTGAGCTCTATGAGAAACTTAGGGCTTGTCTACACTGGCCCTTTACAGCGCTGCAACTTTCTTGCTCGAGGTACGAAAAAACACCCCGCTGAGCGCAGCAAGTTTCAGTGCTGTAAAACGCCAGTGTAGACAGTGCACCAGTGCTGGTAGCTGCGCCCCTCATGGAGGTGGTTTTTTTTAGAGCGCTGGGAGACCTCTCTCCCAGCCCTCTGCCGTGACTACACAAGCCACATTAAAGCGCTGTTGCCAGTTTTGACAAGCCCTTAGTTTCTAAGGCTTTACGAACATAATGGAAGCACTCAAAAGGAAGGAAATCATAAACACAGATCAGCTGCATGAGTTCTGCACCAGTTGAGATGTGATTGAAATATCAAGACATTACATTTCCAAATCTGTCGGCAAAAAGCTGATATGTTTCAGAAGCATGGAAACAAAACCTGAAAAACCCTTGTTCCCAACTGTGTCTTTTGTACCAGAAACCTTTGTAGACATAATTTTCTTCCTTAATGGGAAATAATTTGACAACAGAATAGATGCAAAGTAGATTTAATTAAAAGCAAACTCAATATGTGGATAAACTGCCAGTTATCCTGCAAAGATTTCTTCATCTCTGAACAACCGGATCAGAAGTTGCTGAGTGCTGCAAAAAGCAGCAAGAAATACCACTAGCGAATACAGGCAAGCACCGCTAATTATTTATAATAGTAACAACCTGAAAGCCACAACCAACTCTAGTTTCACAGGCTGCCATCCCCGAAAAAGAACCCACACCTCTGCACGATGGATGGGGGGAGGGGGTCAGAGAGGGGACTAAGAAAACTGGGGGGAACCAGGGGGAGGGATAGCTCAGTGGTTTGAGCATTGGCCTGCTAAACCCAGGATTGTGAGTTTAATCCTTGAGGGGGCCACTTGGGGATCTGGGGCAAAAATCAGTACTTGGTCCTGCTAGTGAAGGCAGGGGGCTGGACTCGATGACCTTTCAAGGTCCCTTCCAGTTCTAGGAGATGGGATATCTCCATTAATTAAAATTAATTATTAATTAACCCCCCCCCCACACATCCCTGGGGGCGGAGGCAGGAGGACAGGGAGGAGCTGGGGCAACCCCTGAAGCGACCCCCTGGCTCCTCCATACCCCTATTGGCGGGAGTGCAGGGCGGGCCTGCAGCCCCCGCCCCCCCCAACACACTCCGGGGGCTGCGGAGAGAGAGCCGGAATCTGACCGCGCAGCTCAGTGGCCCGGCCCCCCACAACTCGGGGAGCAAAGGAGAGATGAGGCTCCTCGCGAGCCAGAAGCCGGGCCCGACACCCAGAATAGAC
>NW_020664587.1:11938881-11960350 GCF_002925995.2 Terrapene triunguis
GACAGTTCCCCAGTGTCCCCCATGTTACAGGGCAACCTCACTGTGGTCTGGGAGACTCATAACCAATCACCAAACCGGAGGGCTCCCATCATCCCTTGCCAGATCACTTGTGACTCAGAGTTACATACATGCCCGGTGCCAAATGGGCCTGAAACGCCTCTGGCCCTCTGCTTTTAAAAAATCTGAGCTAAGTGCTCTCGGGCACAGAGCAGGAGGTAGTGTCCTGGGTTCTCGTGCACAGAATGGGGACTGGTGTCCAGCAGTCAGAGCAGCAGAGAACTCCTGGTTTCTACTGCCTGATCTGGGAAGTGGGTAGGATCGATTGGAATGGGGGGTGGGTTCTCTTCCTGGTTCTGCTGCTCGCTTTCTCTGTGACCTTGGAGGAGTCTCACTAATCTCTATTTCTCATCAGTAAAATGGAGATAATTTTCTTTCTTCACAGGCATGTTGAGAAGGTTAATGAGGGCCTGAGAAGCGCTTTGTGTTGCTCAGCTGGAAGGAGGTAGAGCAGTATTATGTGTTATTGTACAGATGTGTGTGTTGAGGGGATAGTCTTGGGGATTGTCTTTTTTTTTTTTTTTTTCCCTGTTAGGGTTTCCCAAGGGCCAGTAGACACTTGTTAGCAGTTGAAGAAACACCACCTAACAATCCATCAATTGTCAGAGATGGGATGATGTAATGAGTCCTTAGACCTCAGATCCTTCCTGAAATGATACAAGTGTATCCAGACAATATCTAGCTCCCAGCTCACTGCTTTCTGTTTCCAACCGTTGCATCCCCCAGTGGTTTTATTCCAGACCTCTGGGCACACAGTACTCCATTGTCAGTCTGTGTTAGTTTTGTTGAACGTGATAGTTCTTAGCAATGTTCAAAGCCCTGGTAATTGTCAGTTCAGGGCTGATCTAATTTCTGTTTGATACTCCTGGATCCCCTTCTGAGAGCGGTGATTAATCCGCAGGAAAGACCCTGCACCTTGATTAATCATTATTGCTTAAACATAAAAACAGCCAGTGGAATGTTGTAGTCGCTGTTTAGCAAGGCCTCAGCACTGAACTCCAATTTAAACCATGCAGGCGTTTCCTGTTTTGAGACCCAAATGGGGCTCCCCCATCCCTCAAGCCACATGGGCTTGGGGAAGAAAGATTCCAGAACAAACCAACTCCAGGGGCCAGAGCAACTCTCAAGTCAGCCTAGGGTGACCAGACAGCAAATGTGAAAAATCGGGACAGGGGGTGGGGGGGTAATAGGAGCCTATATAAGAAAAAGACCCAAAAATTGGGACTGTCCCTATAAAATCGGGACATCTGGTCACCTTAAGTCAGCCAGAGCAGACACAGAAGCAGCCTCAGTGGGTACTGCAGCATGGAGGGAGTAATAGGGAAAGATAGAGCTGAGCTAGGGCTAATGCTCTGTGCCAGTTGCTCCCCAACAGAAAGCGATGCAGGGGTGACTCCCACCTTTTAGGTACTTAGGCCATTGCAGTACACCTCCAACCCACCAAGCCCTGCTGTGGGGAAGAAAAATTGCAGGAAGGAGCTAATCCTACCCCCCAGAGACCTGCAACTGTCAACATGGCAGGAGCAAACCCAGAAGCAGGATCAGCAGCAAGGATTCTACTGATGTGACCAGGCTGCTTTCTACAGCTTTGACTCTGGAGAGTTCTCTCCCATGTGCTGATTAGCTGTTTGCTCCAGCCCCCTCCCTCAGTCTGTCCCCTCACTTCAGCTTCACTCCACACTGCCCTCCCCTTCCTTCCTCCTTTGTGCTATTCCCCTTCTCTCTGTTCAGCTAAACCCCACTACCACCTGTCATTCTGCTAATGTGTTACAGCCCTTTTCCACAGCTTTGTCTGTCTTGTCAGCATTTCAGAGCAGCGACTGTTTATTACTCTATTTGTCCAGCACCTAGCACCTTGGGGCCCTGCTCTCCATATCCCCTTAAGCACAGCCATCATCAAAATAATAATAAATACTAACCCTAGTTTTAATGCAGAAGTGAGTTTCCCTGCAACTATGGTGGATTCCAGGTGGTAGGATTCTACCTGCTCGCAGGGCTCTTAAAAACTGATTTGCTTGTGTTGCTGATCCAGGAGACTTATTGTCTGCTGCAAGGGACCCCACCCACTCTCGATTTGTAATGGGTGGAAATGCTGACTATACAGCTGAGAGATAGTCAATGGCCTTGTCTCCAGCCTTGAAGGGACCTGATTCCGCAGTGGCCATGGTAATAGCATTGTAATGAATGAAGCAGTGCGTATGTGTCACCACTGCCCACTGTTGGTGGGACTCTGAACTGCTCAACTCTGTCATATGTCCAACACTCCTAGCCGCTGACTGAGTCTCCCTTACCTCAAGTGCTAAGAATGTGTGCTTTTAGAACAGGGGGATGTGATTTTGATGCCTACTGTTGCACAGAAATTCCAAGTAGACACGACATGTGGTTCTATGACAGTTAGGAGTTTGCCACATATTTGTCACAAAAATCAAACCTTGCATGGTATGTGGTTTTGTTATAGTGTTGTATATCTACAAGACAGCTCCCCCTAGTCTTGTATTCAGCAGGACTACTCGTGTACTTAGAAGAGTTCCAGAATAGGGACTTAGAAAGGCATTACTGCCGCCAGTTTCATGGCATTGGCAGTTCCTGTCCTGCTTATAACAAGCAAAAATCACGTGTAGGCCCCAACCAGGCTATGAATGCTACGGTCCGGATTTTCAGAACAGTACAGCATCCAGCTGCTCCCATTGTCCAGTTAGGTGCCTAAAGGGCAGCTAAGCTCTTTTGAAAAATCTGTCTCTAAGAGTCGGCGGACCAGGATGAATCAACTGTTGATTTTAATCACTAATTGTTACCTCTTTAGTTACTTTCCCTAAAAAAAGCTTGTTCTCATTGGTATGTTTGATAGCTCACCTTGCCTGGCTCAAGCAAAGCTGGCTCAGTGCTTTGTGCTGGTTTTTTTAAACATGTCATCATTAAAGGTTTAAAACCAGAAGTGGGTATAGGCTACGACCATTAAATATAACAATATACTGGGCATGCATTTGAGCTGGCCTATGATCTACCAGTAGATGGTGCCAGAGCAGTTTAAAATGCCCTGCCTCTCTCCCTGGGAGCCTGGATTGGATGAACAGCACTACAATTTGCTCCCTCTGTAGCTTGTACATGTCTTGATGACACTCTGACTTAGAGACCAGCTGTGCTCTGCAAATCTCCCCTTAGCAGGAAGGGGAGGAAAATCCAACTGGTTATTTATAAAAAAAACCCAGCCAATTTATTAGGATAACTTACAAAAATAATGTAAACCCAATCGGCATATAAACACCCACAACCAAATGCTCTGCCCTTTGCGATGGCACACAGCAGGCAACACAACACAGGCAGGAGGAACAGGATTTATGTTGCATACTTAAAAAACCACACTGAATGTAAAACAGGTCCTACTTCAGGGCAGAAATCTGGGAGGGTATGAGAAGTAGATGCAAGAGTCCCCTGGGTTAAGGATCTGCCCCCGTCATGA
The DNA here is from genome assembly GCF_002925995.2 of Terrapene triunguis. Classification (NCBI taxonomy): domain Eukaryota; kingdom Metazoa; phylum Chordata; order Testudines; family Emydidae; genus Terrapene; species Terrapene triunguis. The sequence continues at coordinate 11,942,399 of NW_020664587.1, forward strand.
CTGGTGCTGCTCACGTGATTCTAGCTGGAGTGAAGACAGGGGTAATGCACAAGGTATCTGTGATTTCCCAGCCACAGGAGAGAGGAGTACACAGGCTCTCTCTATCTTCTTCTGGTTGTGGCAGCTTCCCCTGAAGCAGCCGGAGAGCTTCCCTGTAAGCAAGAAAAAACAAACAAACAAACAAACCTTTCTTTCTAGCCCCAGTTTTACACCCATCCCCAGAGAACAAGGAGTTCTGTTCTCACTCATCTCCTCGTTACACCACACTGACTTCTGTATGGCCTACTGCCAGACCTCAGCACCCAAGACAAGCTGGTTCATGGCTAGATGGTGTTTGGACACTTAGAGCGAAGTGTAAGTCAATGGAAGTTTTGCATTGGGCCAGGATTTAACCCTAAACTTCCAGATGCGGATGATTCCAGAAGTGGCACTTTTCCTTCAAAGCCCAGACCAACCCCACAGTCTGGCTCCCAAGGGCAGTTAGTCATGAGCACTGATTCTCACCCCTCCTTTCCCTGGAGGAGTGACAGAAAGTTCTCTTATCAGGCTCTTACCGGGACATGACGTAGTTGATCTGTGGCTGCTGGTATCCATTAAATGAGGACGAGGCTGCTATGGTGTAGGCACCCATGTTCTCAAACGTCAGCCAGTCACCAACTTGCAGTTCTGGTAGCTCCAAGCCATCAGCAATGCGGTCCTGCCCATCACAAGAAGGACCCCAGAGGCTGCTGCTGAACAAGGGGTGATGTGGGCCGGGTTTCTGTAGTAGGGGGGGTAAAGGAGATGGACATCACAGGAGACCAAGCTAGTAAATTAAATAATCGGATTAAAGGTCAGATCCTCAGCTGGCATAAATCAACACTTCTCCACTAATAGCAATGCAGCTACACTGATTTACCTTGGGGCTATGTGGATTTACACCAGCTGAAGATCTGGTCCTAAGACTGGAGTAACTCCATGGAAAACTAATCCAAATTGACCAGTCTAGCCATCGACTAGTGCAGGCCCAAAATGTAGGCTGCGAAGAGTGAGTTTTATGGAAAAAAAATATTAGTAGAAATGTTCATATTTTAACGACCTTAAGAAAAAAGAAAACAGAGGGGAGAAAGAGCAGTTTGTCTGGATTTTAATCAACCCAGACATTGCAGCACTAGTACATAAGAAGCAGAAAGTTCAAGGGAGTTAAGGAACAGAAACGGAACTCGGTCTGTCTGGATTGTCTCCCCGAGCTAAAGGCAAGAATGAACTCTGGCAATGGCGACAGGTTTGTTTTAATGGTATATTCCAGTTTAATCATCTCCGTTGTTAGTCATATCTCTTAAAGCTATATTTGTCACTTGTGTCTGTCCCTTTCCTGAACACTCCTTGTGAGCAAACAGACACTGGGTGTGCCTCCACTGCAGTCAGAGGTGTAACTGCAGCCCATGTAGACATATCCAAATGAACTTTGATCTAGCTGGCTGTCCAGTCCCATCTGGGACCCTGGTACTTACTGTGCTGCCGGGGGTTTCACTGCTATTGTTATTGGAGCTAGCTCAGGTATGTCTACAGGTGCCGGAGTCACACCGCTAATTGTGGCGTAGACATGCCCACTGTATGCATAGTTACACACAGTGCTCCTCGTTAGCATACGGTTGACCCGTGGGGCAGATTCAGGTCTTGCTACAGCCCAGCTGCCATTCTGAAATCCCTGCAACTGGTTCTGAAGCTTTAAAACCTCCGTTTTTGCTCTAAGATGCCTGGTTGATCAGAGAAGACACTCACTGGCATTTTAGAGCCAGCACGTAGAGCCCTGCAAATCCGTGGGTCTCCGCCTTACATCCGTGGACCATTTCTGTGGATAGCAGCGTGGATGCGGATACAAATTTTGTATCTGCGGAGGGCTCTGATGGTAAGAGCCGGGAGGGCAGCTGTGAGGAACCGCAGCCCGGATCCTCCACCTGCCCTGGGTGGGGGACCTGGGTGCAGGGACACTGGGTGGGGGCTGCTTGGGCCCCACGCCCAGGGCAGGTGGAGGGTCTGCTGCGGCTCCCCACAGCTGCCAGCCCGGCTCTCCCCGACCTGGCTCTGGCCAGGGAGGGCAGCAGTTCGGAGCCGCAGCCCAGCCACAATAAAAGCCGGGCAGGCAGCTGTGCAGAGCCACGACCGACCCTCCACCTGCCTGGGCGGGGGGCCCGAGCAGCTCTCAGGCAGCTCCACAGGTCTCCCCACTCTCCTTGGCCAGGTCAGCGTGGAGCCCACCTGGAGACCCGTGGGGAGCCACAACAGACCCTCCACCTGCCCACAGTGCGGGAGGAGGGAAGCTGAGAGCAGCCCTCGGCCGTGTCCCTGCCCTCCAGGTTCCCCCCCCCCCCCCCCCGGCCGAGGGCAGGTGGAGGGTCCGCGACTCCACACGGGGTCCCCACAGCTGCCCGCGGCTCTCCCCGACTGGGCTCCGGCGGGGGAATGCCTTGGACCTCAGCCCGGCCCCCAGTGTAGAGCCCTGCAAATCCACAGATAGATGCGGATATCTGCAGATAATTTTTGCGGCTAGCGGATCAGATGTGGATACACAGATGCGCAGGGCTCTCCCAACATGGAAACTTGTTAACGCTTCAGAATAGGAGTCAAGGATTCAGCTGTGTATTAAAGAGAGCCACAGGTAGGTACAGGAAGCTACAGGAATTATAGATCTACCCAGTGTCTGTTGCACTGCTGCATCCAATGCCAAGCTATGGATGGTCTGATACACTGGGGGATGATCTCTGGTGTCCAATCACTCTGAGGAGGGCATCTGGCAAAAGCCTTTGAAGGTTTCATTTGTGATGAAACTTGAGTTAGAAACCTTAGCCCAACGTCCTCCTGGGGGGAAACACCACTGATTTCCGTGGAGTCACACCCGGGAGGAGTCACACTATAACACATCCTGCCTTGCCTACATCATCCTCTGTATCACAAACAGGCTGAGCTCAGTGCAGAGCGGGATGGATGGGGGAGGGAGGCTAGGGCCATGCTGGGCACCTGGGCAGGCAGGGAGCAGCACCCTGACAGTGCCTCAGTCGCTCTCTAGTGAGGACAGACTACTAGGGAGGCACTGCAGGGAGTTACAGCCAAACGCTCTCACCAAAGAGCTCTGATACTCAGGGTGGGGGAAAGAAACCCCAGAGATCTTCCTCCAAACCACAGGTGGGGGCTTTATGCGGCCGCCAAGGCCTGAGCATGGGAACAGAGCGTACTGGAGGAAAGGCACGCGGTGCAGCTGGGGAGAATCCCAGAAGTGGATCAGGCCCTCCGCTGAGTGCTAAATTATTTCTGGTCTATTGTTTCCCGCTTCCTCCAGATGGAAGGGACATGACTGTGGCTCCCTCTCGGGTTGCACAGCCCTCCTTACCTTGTGCAGGGTGGGTCTGGGGCAGGTGTGATCGAAGAAAATGCAGCTGAAGGATCCATAGATGCCATCGTTAATGTAATACAGGATGTTCTTCTTGCTGCTGGACTCTTCATCTGGGAGATGGGAGAGCAGGGAAGGCAGATTCAGGGAAGGGTCAATTCACATGTCAAGCTTAATACTTTGAGCTACTGGTTCTGGACAAAGATGCCCCATTTGAAGGGACTTTGTCAGCCTGATGTGGCTTTTGAGGGGCGACCAGACACTGACCCGGCTGATGGCCACAGATAATGAGAACTGAGGCTTGAATCAACTCCTACCCATTTTTCCTGCAGTCACTACTGCCGTCCAATATCAAAACAGGTCCACTTTGGACGAGTAGGATCTGAACTACTGAGCAGTTGTATGCTGGTTTGCTCTCAACACTCATCTTTCCAAGCAAAAGGCTTTTGGCCCACAGTTCAGTTACCCATCACAGCAACCTGTTATTATGTGGAGATAGACCTATCTCATAGAGAACTGGAAGGGACCTTGAAAGGTCATCGAATCGAGTCCAGTCCCCTGCCTTCACAGCAGGACCAAGTACCATCCCCGACAGATTTTTGCCCCAGATCCCTAAATGGCCCCCCCTCAAGGATTGAACTCACAACCCTGGGTTTAGCAGGCCAATGCTCAAACCACTGAGCTATCCCTCCCCCCGTGTTGCTGCCACAGGGGCTCAGCACCACATGATGTATCATTCCACCTGCTCAACCTACCATCTGATCCAGGCGGATCCAAGGGAACCTCCTGCTTGTCAATAACATTGACAGCCAAGGTAAAGGCGGAAGCTACATAGTATCGTCCTAGTTTGGCAATGATTTCCACCCCACAGCCTTCTGGGAAATACAAGTCCAAGGCGGAGTTTATCGTGGCTGCAATCTGATTGGTAGAAAGGGGGGGGGAAGAAACCACAAAACACTTATTCCAACATTTATTAGTTAACCACCCTTTCAAAATAAAGGCCAGAGATTCAAGCCCAGCTGCGATACGAGCTAGGACTCCCTCCCAGCTGCCTTCTCTGCCTAAAGAGAACACAAACTGAAATCTTTATACCTCTTCAAACCGGACTTTAGAGTTTTCAGTGCCAGGGAATCCACCTCCAATGTCTAATAAGTGCATCTTGTAGCCCAGCTCTGCACCCATTTCAAACACCAGCCGAGCATCTGCTATGGACCGAGGGAAGGCTTGCAGGTCGAGGCAGCCGCTGCCAACATGAAAACTAAGGGGGAAGAATCCTTCATTTAATCTGGGCTAAGCCCCGTCTCCCAACCTCCTCTAATCCCTGAGCATTGAGAGCAGACTTGGGGAAACAGTGCAAAACGTTATTCACAAATAATCATTCTCTAGGAGAGTTATGCTCTTCCCATACACCAAGAGGAGAGAGACTTACAGTCAGAATAACCTTTCAGACTAAAGAAAAACAAAATTAAAGCCTCCAGCGGAGAGCGCAGTGTGTGTGATTTCTCCTAGACAGTCTGCCGTGAGTTGCACATAAAGTGACTCCAGCAAGGCTCTTAGATATCTAGGCTGGGAATTTCAAAGAAGTTACGTCTCTATTTGCAACGACTTTCAATAGGAGCTGATCCTCTAACTCCCCTAGGAGCCTTTGAAAAAGATCAGCCTTAAAGGTGCAATACCTAGAAAGAAAAGGCATACATTACAGAGATTCACTCTTGTGATTAATTTAACTAATGTTGATCACACCCATGACCTTCTTGCATTTAATGGTAATAATTTAGCTTGAAATATTTTTAGTTGTGAAACCAAAACCCCTGAGTGCAAATTTTTAGTTTTACACCCAGACATACAATGCAAAGTTTGCTTGGTTATTGGTTAGTTCCCCAAGTCACCCAATCAAGGAACAGAAACAATACCATGTGACTTGGAGAACCAACCAACAGAGTGAATTTCTAACACTTGCAATTTGCAAACAAATCTGTAAACAGGAATCCTTGTCTGAAGAAATTAGGGAAGCGTGTCATAATTAACGTGGAATTCTGCTGCCTGTTCATGGGCTATTTGTGACCAGAAATAGAGGAGAAATCCCTCCAGTGAATGCAGTAGGACGGATTTGCCCAGGTTTGGCAATCAGACAGGCCCTCCCAGATCCACAAAGTTCAGGGCAAGTAAAGTTAGGATTCAGAGTCTGTGCTTATGTATGTCAATTTAGGGAGAATCAGGCTTCATGGTATGAGGATGACACCCTGTACCTGATGCCAACGATCTCCACATTCATCTCCTTTGCAGTTTCTAGTAGGTGTCTGCAGGACTTAAGGGTGGCACCAAACTTCACGCTCAGACGGGCAGAGGATCTGGGGTTGTCGGTGGCGATGCACAGAACCATCCTGTGGAATGAAGTTACACCAGGTCGGTGTCCCAGCTCTTCGTCTCCCACTCCCCAATTACCATGCAGGCCAAGGTACGCGATTTCTCCAACTCTTTACTGAAGCCAGCCCTAGTACATGGAACATGAACATGCTATGAAAATACATAAAAGCCCTGCCCATAAGAAATGTCATGTTCACCCTCTAGATGAGATTGAGAGACGGACCTTTGGTCCATCTCTGTTTCCAGCCTCCATAACCTCCTTCTTCCATACCCAGAGTTTATATACGTACCTGGCATGTGGATGGCTCCTTGCCACTTTCCCGAGCTCCACTTCATTGTCGAAAGCCATCAGCTGGACCCCGTGGCTGGCTGCGTATTTGATCTGCGCGATCTGTTTGCAGGGGTTGGTGTAGATAATCTTGTCAGGTGGGACCCCGATGCTCTGAACTAATGCAATCTCCGTCTGCAACAAGGGCATTATTAGCAGGGTGTATGGATCAGCCCCTGGGGAACTCAGTGTTGTGGGATACAAGTTGTTATGGAATCAAGAGCTCCAGGCCTGGGACATTCTAATGCACGTTGTGGGTTCACCAAGGATAACTCACCAGGAGTCAGACCTGGGATTCTCCTGGGAACCAGACACAGAGGAAGAAAGGTGGGTTTTCCCACAGGGGTCATGGTGGACTGCGTGTCGAGCGAGAGACAGCAGTAACACACCACTAGAAACACAAGACCAAAGAAGGTAGGTCTGTAAGAGCAGGAGGCAAGCTGAATGGACCAGGTTACCACAAGATATGTAATAAAAAACCACCACCTAACCCTTATCCATTAGGCCAAACTGCTTCACATGGTGTAAGGGGGGAGGAACAAGCATCTTTCCCCCACTAGTTGTTTAGAGTGCGTTCAGGCTGCGTGCAACTCCATTCATTGTCATGGCCTCTCGGGTTTTGTTGTTTTCCCTCAGGCTTTGTTCTTAAAACATATAAATACATGTCACCTGGGCAACCTGTTCCACTGAATCACAAAGAAATAAATAGCCTTGCTTGGATCCACCCTGAAAAACCCGTTAAATGAGACAAGAGGGAGCTTCTGACTCAGCCCTGAACCCATCTAAGAGTGGACTGTGGCCGCGTGTCCCAGAAAAACCAACACACTTAGGACATGCCTCATTACAGATGGATTCTGCTGTCCAGGAGACGTGTAAAACAAGGAAATTCAGGTGAAAGGGAACGATCGCCTTTGAGTTTGGAACACCCGACTGCGGGAAGCAAATTTCCCACGATGCACTATTACTGTTGTGCCAGAAGGGGGAAGACTCCCTCCAATGTAAATGCAGCATGGGAAGCCCCAGACTAGGACACTGCAAGCTGCACTAAGCTTGTTTAACCTTTGTGCTGTCAAACCGTGCCTTGGCTGGTTCTCTCACCACCTTCCAGGGCACAGATCTAGCCACCGCACCCCAAGGACGTTGCATCCCAGAGTTCTTCTTTCCCTTTGTTCCTACCTTGCTAGCACAGTCAAATCCTGCCCCCAGCGCAGCCAGCGTCCGCACCACTCCTCTGCTGCTGTTGCACTTAACGGCGTAGAAAGGTTTGACGTGGGGCAAGGCCTTCAAGAAGCGCAGGTGTTTCTTCACTACATCCCCCAGGTCTGCCACAAAAAAGGCCCCTTTGTTGCCCTAGAGGGAAGAGACTGGAGTCAGCAACAGTGGTCTCAGCGCCCCTCCCTCCCCCAAGGAAGGAGCGTTGCAGAGTCTTCATGGAGCAGCAAAGGCACCAGACTCAAAACTAAGCCTGATTCTCCACTCACACCAGTGATGCCAGTGGAGTTACTCCTGATTTACACCCACATAAAGAAGGGGAGAATCAGGCCCTAAATGTCCAATGATCAAGGTCCCTCCAATTTGGGGGCTTGTTAAGAATCAATCTTTTTGTTACTGAAATCAGTGAAGTCTGCAAATGGTGCCCAATAATCAAGTCTTCCAACTGATGGCCAGTAGCGCGCACCCCGCCCAGCTGATGTACGCTCCATTTGCATCGATACACCAGCAGAATGCCCAATGTGACGAACTCCAGGCTCACAGATGCTTCAACACGACCAGCGCGGGGGTGGGCTATGTTGTGTGTGGGGCGACTACATGACACGAAGGGGGGTAGCTTGAGGGCAGTTAGTGGTAACCTGCGATTGACGGACATCAGCACAAAGCCTCAATTTGGAATTCAATATGGTCTTCTCAGAGCTGCAGCGAGATTCTGGTGGGACTCAGTCCACCACTGGGAAGAACGGGCAGGAGCGCACCCCTGAGATGCGCCACGCAAAAAAATAAAATCAGCTCTTTTAATTTGAAGAGAAGCAAAGAGCTAAGAATGAAGCCCGGGAAGGAGCCCTACAAGACGTAAGCGAGGGGGAAAGTGGAACAGAGGAGATATTTTTAGACAAAGATTTTTAGAAATGTGATTTTTCTTCGTGTCTTTTCCCCCAGTCCACTGGCAAATAACTATCCGTTCCCCCAAATCACAATGTTATCAAGCCCAGCAGGCAAGGAAACCCTGAAAGGCAGCAGTGCTTATTAAGGTGTATTTTAGTCAGGGAATCACCCAAACCTCGGCCTGATTCTTAATGACACAAAGGCCCTTTGACACCACTGTGGCAACGCAACGAGGGATGTCAATGATGCTTATATCCACTTTAAAGCCCCTTCACGCTTCCAGCGTGATGTAAAGAGGCTTCAGTGTAACTGAGAATTCAGGCCCTGGTCTCTGCAATGCAAGTCTCCTGTCCCCAACAATACAAAGAGTCCACTGCCCAGTTCTCTCCACTCGGACCCTAAACCAGTGGTTCTCAACCTATTTACCATTGTGGGCCGCATATGCAACTCTCTATGTATTACGTGGACCACATCCACACAAGATATATACTATGGGCTGCAACTGTGTGCTGACTGGGCCACAACCGGCCCTAAACCAAAATTGAAAACAAAATTCTGCCCCCCCCCTCTTGGTAAGTGTTGTGAGATGCTGAGAAATTGCACCAAAGTGTCTCAAATCCTAATGCTTCAGAGGAGAGCGACAGTTAAATAGCCCCCTACAGTTAGATGCCACATGACACCAGGGCCAGCGGATGGGAAGGAAGGGCTCATAGAAGCTAAGTGCCTCTTACCGTCTGGGAGGCCTCCATGAGGAGGTTCTCGAGGAGGTCTCTGGTGGTGAAGCCCTCCTCCACCATCATAAAGTCTGATTCATCCAAATACCCACTCATCCTCCAGATCTAGGAGAATTGCTAGTTCTAAAGCCTCCTTCAGTAGGAAGTAGTTTCTAAGTATGCAACACACTGTAAGGAAGGAGGAAGAGAGTTAGTGGTGGGGTTCTTCTGGGTCCATCCCCATCCGGCACTTTCTCTAAGGCCTGGTCTACACACAAACTTGTACTGCTGTAACTAAAGATGTAATTTTATACTGATTCAGTTAAACCACTGGAACTTCTCTACAAAGCTGAGCAAGTAACAGATATATATATATATTTTTAGTTTATTGGCAATTTCAAAAAGTTGAAGAATCATTTTGGGTCAAAAACATTTCATTTGGATTTTGAAAATTTGTAAATGTTTGATTTTTTTTTTAAAGTTAGATGAGATTTTGAAACAAAAAGAAATCATTTCAAACCAAACAATTCTAAACATTTCGATTTTTTAGAATTTCTTTTTAACCAAAACAATTTATTGAAATTGACAAAGTCGGGAAACATTTCAGTTTTGCTGAACCTGTATTTTCAGCCCCCCCCCAAAAAAATATTTTGTGCAAAAAGTGTCACCCAGCTGTACTCCTCTGTGGCACTAAACCGGATTTATATCAGTTTAGCTTGTGCCAGTAACTTCACAGGTGTCAGCTAAACTGATGTAACCCGTTTTAAACAGACATAGGAGTCCACACACCAAAGCTGCATTTGGTTGAACTAAACTGATTTAAGTTAAATTTAAGTTGTGTGTTTGAATAAGCCCAGAGACTTGTCTCATAGCACAGACTTTTTGATGACTTATTTGACAGAACAAGGAGTAATGGTCTCAAGTTGCAGTGGGGGAGCTTTAGGTTGGATATTAGGAAAAACTTTTTCACTAGGAGAGTGGTGAAGCACTGGAATGGGTTACCTGGGTGCAAGGAAGTTTCGCACCCTAGGCGAAACTTCCACCTTGCGCGCCTATAAAAAACTAGGACGTTCCCCATGAAAAACCTACACTCAGAAAACATTACGGTTGCACAGTTAAGTTCTCAGAGCTCAGGAGGTGCCAGTGTGCACACAGCTCTACTGTTGCTTTCTTTAGCATACAACAGTCTTTAATGATATGACCACAAATCGCTGTGCTTCTGAGATATGATTCAATATCACATTTCACAACAGACTTACTCAGATACATACATGTAGTGTTGTGTCTCAGTTTTACAGTGGCAATGGGCCAGTACCTCTTAGGTGACCGACCTCTTCGAGGATAAGTTTGCTTCTATCAGGGACATAGTTTAATAGTTTCAGCAGCAGCCAAGACTATATGGTGTCTTTGCAGCCAGCAGCCCAGCCTCCTTCAGGTGACGCTCAGGCAATGAATGGTGCAGTGAATGACAAAGCTAACTTAGCTATAAACTTAAATTGCCTGTGGATGCCAGACCATATTCCCTCACACTCTCCTGTAAAGGGCTCAATCTGCCATGTGTTATGCAAAGCTTCCCTGTGTTGTTTTCCAGGAGAGGAGTTTCACGGACCTCGGCCTGCCACTCAAATGGCGCAGCAGGACGCATCTCTTTAGAAAACCTTAGTATGAGATGGCATGGTTTGCCAACCAGTCGTGGAATTAAACAGGACGGACCAGACCCTTAACTGGTATTAATCAGTGTAGCTCCTTTTACTACACCAATGTACACCAGCTGGAGAGACAAGGGGCAGAGTTAAGGATGCACACTGATATTTTCCCAATGCGAATGCTGAACTGTGTAGCCTTAATGATCTCTTGCCTTATATTAACTCCAGCCAATAATCTAAGGATGTTAAGACACCACAAAGGCTTGCAGGAACTGTTTTCTGGTACCAGGTCAAACCCGGGGGGGGGGGGGGGGGGGGAGGCTTTGCTTTTCAGCCCCGTGTCTTTTGGGTTAACGCGGTCGCCCTTATCTAAAGGGATAAAAATAATCCCCAAACTCTGCTTCCGAGAACTGCACAGCATCTCTCACCCTCTGCAGAGATTTACTTGGGCAATTCCTAGTGCAGGGTGGAGGGGCAAAGCACACTGATCTAAGAACTGCAGGCCCAAGACGCACTGTCTTGTAATGTCTCGAACAAATAATAAAGAAAGCTTTACAGCAGGGGTTCTCAAACTCTGGGTTGGGACCCCTCAGGGGGTCACAAGTTCTTAAACGGGGCGTCACGAGCTGTCAGCCTCCACCCCAAACCCCGCTTTGCCTCCAGCATTTATAATGGCGTTAAATATATCAAAAGGGTTTTTAATTTATAAGGCGGGGTCGCACTCAGAGGCTTGCTATGTGAAAGGAGTCACCAGTACAAAAGTTTAAGAACCACTGTTTTACAGGGAGCGAGAACACATTTGGCCAGGAAATTATTGAAACTCTGCAGCCGGGGAGGGAGAGTTTAGAGGGGACAAGAATTCTTCTGGTTTCTTCCCACCCAAACACATCAATGTCCTTCATCCCACCCATCATCTTGAGCTGCATGGGCACAGGACTGATAAGCTATAAAGGTAGGACCAGACCCTGGATCACTCAGCCTGCACTGGATACAAGAGAACATGCAGTATACCCTGTCTCTCTCCCCGCATGTCTTTTCCTTACCAAGTTCCAAAGCCTCCTTCTTGGGGGGCTAGGTGTAATACCAGGGGGGCTCTCCGGTGAATTCAGAGCTTTTGCAACTCCCCGAGGCACAGGTGCTGCTGGGGATCCGAGATCTCTACAGGGGAAAGAGTGCAAGTTCCAGCGAGTTATCAAGAGGGATCAAGTACACGCAAAAGGCAGAGCAGTCCCCTCCCTACCCATTCCTACACCTCCATTTCCTCTGCTCCCACCTGGCACCCGGCACCCTAGTCATCCTCCTCACCCACTCCCCACAGAAAGGCACCCATCACCCCCCTCCTCAGCTCCTCCCAGCCAGTCCAGCTGCCCCAGAAAGGCCTTGATTCCTCCGCTCTTGCTGGGAACCTGCCTCTCCTGTGTTACCTTAAAAAGCATTTAAACGGATTCTGCCCATGGGTCTCCCAAGAGAGTGAATTGGCTTCAGCGGTGGTGGTTGTTCCTCCTCCTCCACTCCTAAGCCTACACCATGCAAGCAGCACCAACTAGCCCTACCCTCCTGGGGAGGCTCTGCCACCCCTTATATACACAGCTCCCGCCCACCTCTGATTCACAAGAGTGGCCTTGGCAACCAAATCCAGCAATCCTATTGGCTGAGCCGGACACAAAGCACTCTCTATGGCATCCCCACTGAAAGCAGGCCCCAGTCTGCTGGGGGGGCAGTGTGCAGGCTGCCTATGGGGCATGAGGACAAGGCTCTGCATGCACGGATTGCTCTGCACCCAGCTATCGATTTGCTGACAGGCAGGCAGCTGATCTCCCCGACTGCTCGAGCTGAGCCTTACAAGCAGGCAAGAAGCCACTCACTCATCAGGGCAGTGATGCAGAAATAACATGAGCTGTGTGGTGCTGGGAAGTCCCAATGGGGAGAGGAATAGGGCCAAAGAGGGCTTTGGGGGTGGGAGGAGGACAAAGGCCTCCTGCGTCTTAAACACTGGGCAGTCACCCAGTTATTCTTTGAATAACAATGTGATGCCTTGAATCATCCCAGATGCGTGAGACTCCATGGGCTGCTTGCAGCTTTACTGTCACACTGGGGATTTCAGTGGCTTGACTCCAGGGCTCATAGTTAGGGCCCTACCAAATTCACGGCCCATTTTGGTCAATTTCACAATCATAGGATTTTAAAAATAGTAAATTTCATGAGTTCAGCTATTTAAATCTGAAATGTCACGGTGTTGTAATTGTAGGGCCCCTGACCCAAAAAGGAATTGTGGGGGGGGGGGGTCGCAAGGATATTGTAGGGGGGGTTGTGGTACTGCTACCCTTACTCCTGCGCTGCTGCTGGCGGCGGCGCTGCCTTCAGAACTGGGCAGCTGGAGAGCAGCTGCTGGCCGGGATCCCAGCTCTGAAGGCAGAGTAGTAAGGATGGCGTGATATGGTATTGACACCCTTACTTCTGTGCTGCTGCTGGTGGGGCGTCGCCTTCAGAGCTGGGTGCCCAGCCAACAGCTGCCGCTCTCCAGCCACCCAGCTCTGAAGGCAGCGCAGAAATAAGGGTGGCAACACTGCAACCCCCTGCAACTCCCTTTTGGGTCAGGACCCCCAGTTTGAGAAACGCTGGTTTCTCGTGTGAAATCCGTATAGTATAGGGTAAAAGAGCACAAAAGACCAGATTTAACAGTGAAAGACCAGATTTAACATGGCCGTGAATTTGGTAGGGCGCTACCCATATTGCTTCCAGTCTTAGGAGCCTCCCCTTTCTGGAGTGGTTTCTCCAAAATCCCTGGACACACCATGAATGAGCTCTTCTGTGTTCCCTGGAGTTTCAGGATAACACACTTCCCTCCCTGTTCGAAGTTTGATGGTGTGGGGGGGGATGATTTTGGCTGCTGGGGATCTGAGATCTCTGCAGGGGGATGGAGCAAGTTCCAGCTGCTTCCCAAGCGGGACCAGGACAAGGCACAGAGCAGCACAGTCCCTTCCCCACCCATTCCCAACCCCCTGTTTCCACTGCTGCTACTGGGCACCCAGCAACCCTAGCTATCCTCCTCACTGAACCCCCCCAGAAAGGCTCCCCAGTCTTGTTGGAAGTGGGGGGGCAGTGATCTCTGATAAGCTTATTAGCATGTGGGTAGATTCTTTTAAATATGTTTTCTCTGTAATGCTTTCACCGGAAGAATAAAGGTACTTGCTCATAAAGAGCCGTGTGGTAACCTGTGTCTGCTGGCAATTACAGCTGTCTATAGCTTTCAAAGAGAAAGCTAAGCACAGACATTGGCCTGTTTAGACTGTCTGGCTTGCTGGGAATATCACAGCGTAGGCACAGAACTGTGCAGCCTGGTCAGGAGGGAAAGAGACATGGGTCTCTATCCAAGAGAGGTGGCAGATGCAGAGGTGAAGCCTAGAAGGGCTGCCCTTGGTGGACCACGAAGCGGGAATACAGGTGCAGTTACCCTGAACTGACAGGCTCATTTGTGTTTATGCAGCACTAAATGTTGTTAAGATGCATATTAAGACACCCAAACATTGTTATCTAGTTGAAGTTCTTTTCCTCTCATCTAGTTCTAAATGCGCCCTGACCTATCATTGGAAGGACCATTTGTTCTGACTAACAGGAAACCCAGATGTGCTCATCATTCCAAATTCAAACCATTCCTGATACTCGGAGAATCTGCACCTGAGCGAGGTGGAGATGAAAACACCAGCAGGTCCTGCTGGCCATTTATCTCCCAGCGAGTCTGTTCTCCTCTCTCCTGCCTCGGGACCTTGAAATGCAGCTGGAGAGATAACCATAAGGGTCTGAGCATTGTTATTTCTAGTTCTGGAGGAACCCAGTTCATCAGTACGTTTCAGATAAAAGCTAATTGAATTAGCCCTGCTTATGTGGGGAATTAATCAGCAGCCGTCTGCTCCACCACATGCTGGTTTGCTCTGGATAAGATGAGCCCACTGCAAAGCGGTGACATTTGACAACGGTGCCTTCAAGCCCAGACAGGGCCAGATGGCTCAGTGTCAGAAACTTGGCCAGAACAGCCTACCTGGGCCACGGAAAAGGCTCAGGCCCCAATTAGAAGAAAAATGCTTAGAAAGAGGCATTGTCACCCCCACCCAGCAGGTTACTCAGTTCCTATGCAATCCTGAATAACACAGAGAGCTATATTCCAGGTGGGATTGCTCCATAGCTCTATTGCCATGTGGCAACAGGCCATATGAACACAGATGAAAGAGCTCTCTTTCCTTCCCGGTCTGAGCCAGTTTCTGCTAAGCCAGCTGGTCATTGTTAATTTTCTTGGCTGCTTTCTTATCTGCCAGGTGCTTTCCAGCCCAGGGTGTCACAGAAAGCCAGGACCTCCAATAACAGAACAGTAGCTCTTGACTTCAGGGCAGATGGGTATTTGCTCCTCTGAAGCATGCTAGGGTCTGCCTGCTGATCGGATGATACCTAGTATCTGTGATACACAGGCATTCCTAAGCCAGCCTCCTAAGAATTAACCTAGAGTTCGCTCATGGGTGTCAATACCCAGAGAGGAAGGTTGATTTCATTGAGGCACAAGCCTGGGAAGCAGGGCTCTGCCACTGACTCCCCACATGACAATTCCCCTCTCTGTACCTTAGAATCCCGGTCTGTATTATTTGTATTGTGCTAGTGCCTAGGAACCCTGCTCATGGACCAGGACCCCATGGTGCTAGGTGCTGTACAAACCCAAAAATAGACAGCTCCTGCCACAAAGAGTTTACAATAAAAAAAGCATGATACAAGAGAGAACAGGTGGAGACAGACAGACAGGTGAGCACAAGGACTAATTATAGTTATCTACCTCCCCCTATTAGGTGGGGAGTTATTATGATTCATAAAGCACTTTGTCCTCAGATGCCAAGAGGAGAGCAGAGAGTTCTTTGCTGATAATATCCTGCAAAGACTGGGCTGTGAGCCTAGGGAGAACAGGGCCTTGCAGGGAGACACTGGGCTCTACGCTCCCAGGCCTGAATTTCCAAATTGCTTTCCCTCTCCTCCAGGGCTCACTGCTGCCTCTACAGGCATCCTCTCCTCCTGACAGCTCATGCTGCTCCAAAGGTTCAAGGTGGCTATAAACAACCCTCTCTCTCTGGTTGCAGCCAGATCTGGATTCAGAGTCAGCCACTTCCATCCTGACAGCGAGAGGAGGGAGGATTCCTTTGCAGTCTGCACAACCCAGCTCTCGTTGGGGTGACCAGCCCTTACACCAGCAGAGGCTGGTTCCCGTGCCTCCACAGAGGCAGGTCACGTGAGGTGCAGTCAGGGATGGGACCAATCCCTTAGCAGCTTGAAGTCTTCATCCAGGCAGTTCTGAGGTCAGTCAAACCAGCAAACCAAATCCTTCCACAGACAGGACTTTAAACGGAGGGTTCTAGTCACGTTCCCTCTAGCCTGCTCTTTAAATGATCGCTGTCAATTAAGGGTGACTTTGCACAGTCAAGGAGTGAGTCCACCAAAAAGAGGATTTCCCTTCCCTTCCCCAAGCTGGGCCTACAGCCAGAGCACATTCCTCGCACAGGGCCCCATCTTGCTCCCTTTGGAGATGGTAGCAAAACTCCTGTGGAGTCCAATGGGAACAGGAGTCCTATGCTGGGGGAGTTGCATATCAGAGACAGCCTGTTAACCCTCCCACTTTAGCCTCCATTCCTTGAGCCAGACAGCAGCTTGGGCAGCTCAGAGTCATGCTTAATAATCAGTAACTCCCATTCCCATGCCAGTACATGGGATGCACAGGCAGCTGAGTGAATGTATTGAATCAGCAGGTTGCAAGATGGCAGCAGTGTTTCCTTTTGTCACAACTTCTGTACACAGATCCAGTTAAGGCTCCGGCTTTCCCAAAGGATGCAAAAGATTTGGATGAATATTATCCCTCAGTTACTGAGAGGGGAGCCAGAGAGTGCTAGGAGATGGTCACCCAAGGCTGTGCCATGTAGCAGGGTACACACGGGGAGTACCATCCTTCCAACTGCTAGTCACCCTCAAGCACAGGGCTTTGGCTAAGGTTCCTAACAGGAGGTGGGAAGGAATGTTGGAAGCGCATGGTCTTCTGGGGTTATTGTTATAGAAGGCAAAAGAGAGGGATCAAAAGAAGAAATCAACAGATTCAGACATAAAGTGAGAGCAGGGAAAAGGGCAGAGGAAGAAAACCAGGCAGTGAAACCTTCTGGAAAAGAGACAGGCAATGGAGGCATCATGGTCCAATAGACCAGGCACAGGACTGAGACTTAGGACTTTTGGGTTCTATTCTCAGCTCTGCCGCTGATTTAGGCAAGTTCTTGTGCCTTGGTTTCCCCACCGTTGAAATCGAAGGGAAAAATGTTATGCAAATACAGTATTTATAATGCCACAGGTGTGGCTGTCACTTCACATAGAGAGCACACACATGGTCATTGCCCTCAATAATTTTCCCTCAAGGGCCCTGATCCTGCAAGCTCAAGATACACACAGATGGCCCTTGTGGCCGTGTGGAACCCCATTGATTTCAGTGAGGCTTCGTGGAGGCACAGAGGTCTGCCCATGCAGGACTGGGACCTAAGTGAAGAGCTTACACCCCTCTCACTGCAAGGTGGGCATATGAAGGATCTGAATCACATATGGAAACAAAAACTGTATTTCTTTTGCCCCACACATAAAACCATGTCTCTAAAGCAGGAATGAGTTAACAGTAGTAAAAGGTGTGAGGCAAACAGGTTCAGGGAATGAGTATTGGGGAAGTGGTGTTTAGGGTTGCAATCACAAGGACAAGTGTAGGGCACTCCTGATCGCTGGCTTGTTCCTAGTTACATTAACACTTAGCAATAGGGTGACAGGGCAGAAGGGGATGGCATGGGAGCTACTAACTGGAAAAGTGGCTGCTTGTTTCACACATGAGAGATCTATCCCAGTCCAGGTTCGTTCAGGAGCAGCAGCAAGAAGTGGAATCTCAGAGCTGGCAAAAGAGTTGAACAGGGGCTGGAAACACACCTTACCTCCTTCTGTCCTGTTTTTGTAGATACAGACTAACACGGCTACCCCCTGATACTTGTCCTGGAGATGCTGCTACTGAGTGAGACGCCACACTGACAGCCAATGGCCACGTGCTTTTCTCAATCTGCCTTGCTGTAAAACCCAAACCTATTTTCCCCAATACTAATTTCCCCTACTGTTACTCACACCTTCTTGTCAACGGTCTGAAATGGACCCCACTCTCATTACCACTTCAAAAGTTATCTTTCCTCCCTTGGTATCCTGCTGTTAAGTGAATTGTCTCGTTAGACTGACTTCACACTTGGTAAGGCAACTCCCATCCTTTCATGTATTTATACCTGCTCCTGTATTTTCCACTCCATGCATCTGATGAAGTGGGCTCTAGCCCACAAAAGCTTATGCCCAAATAAATTTGTTAGTCTCTAAGGTGCCACAAGGACTCCT